>NW_027453818.1:611860-695722 GCF_040206685.1 Ascaphus truei | reverse complement strand
ACATTGCATATTGCTAGATACCATCGGGTAACCCCGGGCATTCTTACATTGCATATTGCTAGATACCAATCGGGGTAACCCTGGCATTCTTACATTGCATATTGCTAGATACCATCGGGTAACCCGAGCATTCTTACATTGCATATTGCTAGATACCATCGGGTAACCCGGCATTCTTACATTGCATATTGCTAGATACCATCGGGTAACCCGGGCATTCTTACATTGCATATTGCTAGATACCATCGGGTAACCCTGGCATTCTTACATTGCATATTGCTAGATACCATCGGGTAACCCTGGCATTCTTACATTGCATATTGCTACATACCATCGGGTAACCCGGACATTCTTACATTGCATATTGCTAGCATACCATCGGGTAACCCGGACATTCTTACATTGCATATGCTAGATACCATCGGGTAACCCGGGCATTCTTACATTGCATATTGCTAGATACCATCGGGTAACCCGGCATTCTTACATTGCATATTGCTAGATACCATCGGGTAACCCTGGCATTCTTACATTGCATATTGCTAGATACCATCGGGTAACCCGGCATTCTTACATTGCATATTGCTAGATACCATCGGGTAACCCGGGCATTCTTACATTGCAATATTGCTAGATACCATCGGGTAACCCGGGCATTCTTACATTGCATATTGCTAGATACCATCGGGTAACCCGGGCATTCTTACATTGCATATTGCTAGATACCATCGGGTAACCCGGACATTCTTACATTGCATATTGCTAGATACCATCGGGTAACCCTTGCATTCTTACATTGCATATTGCTAGATACCATCGGGTAACCCGGGGCATTCTTACATTGCATATTGCTAGATACCATCGGGTAACCCGGGCATTCTTACATTGCATATTGCTAGATACCATCGGGTAACCCGGCATTCTTACATTGCATATTGCTAGATACCATCGGGTAACCCGGGCATTCTTACATTGCATATTGCTAGATACCATCGGGTAACCCGGGCATTCTTACATTGCATATTGCTAGATACCATCGGGTAACCCGGGCATTCTTACATTGCATATTGCTAGATACCATCGGGTAACCCGGGCATTCTTACATTGCATATTGCTAGATACCATCGGGTAACCCTGGCATTCTTACATTGCATATTGCTAGATACCATCGGGTAACCCTGGCATTCTTACATTGCATATTGCTAGATACCATCGGGTAACCGGGCATTCTTACATTGCATATTGCTAGATACCATCGGGTAACCCGGGCATTCTTACATTGCATATTGCTAGATACCATCGGGTAACCCGGGCATTCTTACATTGCATATTGCTAGATACCATCGGGTAACCCTGGCATTCTTACATTGCATATTGCTAGATTACCATCGGGTAACCCGCGCATTCTTACATTGCATATTGCTAGATACCATCGGGTAACCCTGGCATTCTTACATTGCATATTGCTAGATACCATCGGGTAACCCGGGTATTCTTACATTGCATATTGCTAGATACCATCGGGTAACCCTGGCATTCTTACATTGCATATTGCTAGATACCATCGGGTAACCCGGGCATTCTTACATTGCATATTGCTAGATACCATCGGGTAACCCGGCATTCTTACATTGCATATTGCTAGATACCATCGGGTAACCCTGGCATTCTTACATTGCATATTGCTAGATACCATCGGGTAACCCGGGCATTCTTACATTGCATATTGCTAGATACCAGCGGGTAACCCGGGCATTCTTACATTGCATATTGCTAGATACCATCGGGTAACCCGGGCATTCTTACATTGCATATTGCTAGATACCATCGGGTAACCCGGGCATTCTTACATTGCATATTGCTAGATACCATCGGGTAACCCGGGCATTCTTACATTGCATATTGCTAGATACCATCGGGTAACCCGCGCATTCTTACATTGCATATTGCTAGATACCATCGGGTAACCCTGGCATTCTTACATTGCATATTGCTAGATACCATCGGGTAACCCGGGCATTCTTACATTGCATATTGCTAGATACCATCGGGTAACCCGCGCATTCTTACATTGCATATTGCTAGATACCATCGGGTAACCCTGGCATTCTTACATTGCATATTGCTAGATACCATCGGGTAACCCGGGCATTCTTACATTGCATATTGCTAGATACCATCGGGTAACCCGGGCATTCTTACATTGCATATTGCTAGATACCATCGGGTAACCCGGGCATTCTTACATTGCATATTGCTAGATACCATCGGGTAACCCGGGCATTCTTACATTGCATATTGCTAGATACCATCGGGTAACCCGGGCATTCTTACATTGCATATTGCTAGATACCATCGGGTAACCCGCGCATTCTTACATTGCATATTGCTAGATACCATCGGGTAACCCGGGCATTCTTACATTGCATATTGCTAGATACCATCGGGTAACCCGGGCATTCTTACATTGCATATTGCTAGATACCATCGGGTAACCCGGGCATTCTTACATTGCATATTGCTAGATACCATCGGGTAACCCGGGCATTCTTACATTGCATATTGCTAGATACCATCGGGTAACCCTGGCATTCTTACATTGCATATTGCTAGATACCATCGGGTAACCCTGGCATTCTTACATTGCATATTGCTAGATACCATCGGGTAACCCTGGCATTCTTACATTGCATATTGCTAGATACCATCGGGTAACCCGGCATTCTTACATTGCATATTGCTAGATACCATCGGGTAACCCGGGCATTCTTACATTGCATATTGCTAGATACCATCGGGTAACCCGGGCATTCTTACATTGCATATTGCTAGATACCATCGGGTAACCCTGGCATTCTTACATTGCATATTGCTAGATACCATCGGGTAACCCGGGCATTCTTACATTGCATATTGCTAGATACCATCGGGTAACCCGGGCATTCTTACATTGCATATTGCTAGATACCATCGGGTAACCCGGGCATTCTTACATTGCATATTGCTAGATACCATCGGGTAACCCTGGCATTCTTACATTGCATATTGCTAGATACCATCGGGTAACCCGGGCATTCTTACATTGCATATTGCTAGATACCATCGGGTAACCCTGGCATTCTTACATTGCATATTGCTAGATACCATCGGGTAACCCTGGCATTCTTACATTGCATATTGCTAGATACCATCGGGTAACCCTGGCATTCTTACATTGCATATTGCTAGATACCATCGGGTAACCCGGCATTCTTACATTGCATATTGCTAGATACCATCGGGTAACCCGAGCATTCTTACATTGCATATTGCTAGATACCATCGGGTAACCCTGACATTCTTACATTGCATATTGCTAGATACCATCGGGTAACCGGGCATTCTTACATTGCATATTGCTAGATACCATCGGGTAACCCGGGCATTCTTACATTGCATATTGCTAGATACCATCGGGTAACCCGGCATTCTTACATTGCATATTGCTAGATACCATCGGGTAACCCGGGCATTCTTACATTGCATATTGCTAGATACCATCGGGTAACCCGGGCATTCTTACATTGCATATTGCTAGATACCATCGGGTAACCCGGGCATTCTTACATTGCATATTGCTAGATACCATCGGGTAACCCGGGCATTCTTACATTGCATATTGCTAGATACCATCGGGTAACCCTGGCATTCTTACATTGCATATTGCTAGATACCATCGGGTAACCCGGGCATTCTTACATTGCATATTGCTAGATACCATCGGGTAACCCTGGCATTCTTACATTGCATATTGCTAGATACCATCGGGTAACCCGCGCATTCTTACATTGCATATTGCTAGATACCATCGGGTAACCCGGCATTCTTACATTGCATATTGCTAGATACCATCGGGTAACCCTGGCATTCTTACATTGCATATTGCTAGATACCATCGGGTAACCCGGGCATTCTTACATTGCATATTGCTAGATACCATCGGGTAACCCCGGGCATTCTTACATTGCATATTGCTAGATACCATCGGGTAACCCGGGCATTCTTACATTGCATATTGCTAGATACCATCGGGTAACCCGGGCATTCTTACATTGCATATTGCTAGATACCATCGGGTAACCCGGGCATTCTTACATTGCATATTGCTAGATACCATCGGGTAACCCGGGCATTCTTACATTGCATTTTGCTAGATACCATCGGGTAACCCTGGCATTCTTAACATTGCATATTGCTAGATACCATCGGGTAACCCGGGCATTCTTACATTGCATGTTGCTAGATACCATCGGGTAACCCGGGCATTCTTACATTGCATGTTGCTAGATACCATCGGGTAACCCGGGCATTCTTACATTGCATATTGCTAGATACCATCGGGTAACCCGGGCATTCTTACATTGCATATTGCTAGATACCATCGGGTAACCCGGGCATTCTTACATTGCATATTGCTAGATACCATCGGGTAACCCGGACATTCTTACATTGCATATTGCTAGATACCATCGGGTAACCCGGGCATTCTTACATTGCATATTGCTAGATACCATCGGGTAACCCGGGCATTCTTACATTGCATATTGCTAGATACCATCGGGTAACCCGGGCATTCTTACATTGCATATTGCTAGATACCATCGGGTAACCCGGGCATTCTTACATTGCATATTGCTAGATACCATCGGGTAACCCGGGCATTCTTACATTGCATATTGCTAGATACCATCGGGTAACCCGGGCATTCTTACATTGCATATTGCTAGATACCATCGGGTAACCCTGACATTCTTACATTGCATATTGCTAGATACCATCGGGTAACCCGGGCATTCTTACATTGCATATTGCTAGATACCATCGGGTAACCCGGGCATTCTTACATTGCATATTGCTAGATACCATCGGGTAACCCGGGCATTCTTACATTGCATATTGCTAGATACCATCGGGTAACCCGGGCATTCTTACATTGCATATTGCTAGATACCATCGGGTAACCCGGGCATTCTTACATTGCATATTGCTAGATACCATCGGGTAACCCGGGCATTCTTACATTGCATATTGCTAGATACCATCGGGTAACCCTGGCATTCTTACATTGCATATTGCTAGATACCATCGGGTAACCCGGGCATTCTTACATTGCATATTGCTAGATACCATCGGGTAACCCGGGCATTCTTACATTGCATATTGCTAGATACCATCGGGTAACCCTGGCATTCTTACATTGCATATTGCTAGATACCATCGGGTAACCCTGGCATTCTTACATTGCATATTGCTAGATACCATCGGGTAACCCGGGCATTCTTACATTGCATATTGCTAGATACCATCGGGTAACCCTGGCATTCTTACATTGCATATTGCTAGATACCATCGGGTAACCCGCGCATTCTTACATTGCATATTGCTAGATACCATCGGGTAACCCGCGCATTCTTACATTGCATATTGCTAGATACCATCGGGTAACCCTGGCATTCTTACATTGCATATTGCTAGATACCATCGGGTAACCCGGGCATTCTTACATTGCATATTGCTAGATACCATCGGGTAACCCGGGCATTCTTACATTGCATATTGCTAGATACCATCGGGTAACCCGGGCATTCTTACATTGCATATTGCTAGATACCATCGGGTAACCCGGACATTCTTACATTGCATATTGCTAGATACCATCGGGTAACCCTGGCATTCTTACATTGCATGTTGCTAGATACCATCGGGTAACCCGGGCATTCTTACATTGCATATTGCTAGATACCATCGGGTAACCCTGGCATTCTTACATTGCATATTGCTAGATACCATCGGGTAACCCGGGCATTCTTACATTGCATATTGCTAGATACCATCGGGTAACCCGGACATTCTTACATTGCATATTGCTAGATACCATCGGGTAACCCGGGCATTCTTACATTGCATATTGCTAGATACCATCGGGTAACCCGGGCATTCTTACATTGCATATTGCTAGATACCATCGGGTAACCCGGGCATTCTTACATTGCATATTGCTAGATACCATCGGGTAACCCGGGCATTCTTACATTGCATATTGCTAGATACCATCGGGTAACCCGGGCATTCTTACATTGCATATTGCTAGATACCATCGGGTAACCCGGGCATTCTTACATTGCATATTGCTAGATACCATCGGGTAACCCTGACATTCTTACATTGCATATTGCTAGATACCATCGGTAACCCGGGCATTCTTACATTGCATATTGCTAGATACCATCGGGTAACCCGGGCATTCTTACATTGCATATTGCTAGATACCATCGGGTAACCCGGGCATTCTTACATTGCATATTGCTAGATACCATCGGGTAACCCGGGCATTCTTACATTGCATATTGCTAGATACCATCGGGTAACCCGGGCATTCTTACATTGCATATTGCTAGATACCATCGGGTAACCCGGGCATTCTTACATTGCATATTGCTAGATACCATCGGGTAACCCGGGCATTCTTACATTGCATATTGCTAGATACCATCGGGTAACCCTGGCATTCTTACATTGCATATTGCTAGATACCATCGGGTAACCCGGGCATTCTTACATTGCATATTGCTAGATACCATCGGGTAACCCGGGCATTCTTACATTGCATATTGCTAAATACCATCGGGTAACCCGCGCATTCTTACATTGCATATTGCTAGATACCATCGGGTAACCCGGGCATTCTTACATTGCATATTGCTAGATACCAGCGGGTAACCCGGGCATTCTTACATTGCATATTGCTAGATACCATCGGGTAACCCGGGCATTCTTACATTGCATATTGCTAATACCATCGGGTAACCCGCGCATTCTTACATTGCATATTGCTAGATACCATCGGGTAACCCTGGCATTCTTACATTGCATATTGCTAGATACCATCGGGTAACCCGCGCATTCTTACATTGCATATTGCTAGATACCATCGGGTAACCCCGGGGCATTCTTACATTGCATATTGCTAGATACCATCGGGTAACCCGGGCATTCTTACATTGCATATTGCTAGATACCATCGGGTAACCCGGGCATTCTTACTGTACATTGCATATTGCTAGATACCATCGGGTAACCCGGGCATTCTTACATTGCATATTGCTAGATACCATCGGGTAACCCGGGCATTCTTACATTGCATATTGCTAGATACCATCGGGTAACCCTGGCATTCTTACATTGCATATTGCTAGATACCATCGGGTAACCCGGGCATTCTTACATTGCATATTGCTAGATACCATCGGGTAACCCGGGCATTCTTACATTGCATATTGCTAGATACCATCGGGTAACCCGGGCATTCTTACATTGCATATTGCTAGATACCATCGGGTAACCCGGGCATTCTTACATTGCATATTGCTAGATACCATCGGGTAACCCGGGCATTCTTACATTGCATATTGCTAGATACCATCGGGTAACCCGGGCATTCTTACATTGCATATTGCTAGATACCATCGGGTAACCCGGGCATTCTTACATTGCATATTGCTAGATACCATCGGGTAACCCGGGCATTCTTACATTGCATATTGCTAGATACCATCGGGTAACCGGGCATTCTTACATTGCATATTGCTAGATACCATCGGGTAACCCGGGCATTCTTACATTGCATATTGCTAGATACCATCGGGTAACCCGGGCATTCTTACATTGCATATTGCTAGATACCATCGGGTAACCCGGCATTCTTACATTGCATATTGCTAGATACCATCGGGTAACCCGCGCATTCTTACATTGCATATTGCTAGATACCATCGGGTAACCCGGGCATTCTTACATTGCATATTGCTAGATACCATCGGGTAACCCGGGCATTCTTACATTGCATATTGCTAGATACCATCGGGTAACCCGGGCATTCTTACATTGCATATTGCTAGATACCATCGGGTAACCCTGGCATTCTTACATTGCATATTGCTAGATACCATCGGGTAACCCTGGCATTCTTACATTGCATATTGCTAGATACCATCGGGTAACCCGGGCATTCTTACATTGCATATTGCTAGATACCATCGGGTAACCCGCGCATTCTTACATTGCATATTGCTAGATACCATCGGGTAACCCGGGCATTCTTACATTGCATATTGCTAGATACCATCGGGTAACCCGGGCATTCTTACATTGCATATTGCTAGATACCATCGGGTAACCCTGGCATTCTTACATTGCATATTGCTGGATACCATCGGGTAACCCTGGCATTCTTACATTGCATATTGCTAGATACCATCGGGTAACCCGGGCATTCTTACATTGCATATTGCTAGATACCATCGGGTAACCCGGGCATTCTTACATTGCATATTGCTAGATACCATCGGGTAACCCTGGCATTCTTACATTGCATATTGCTAGATACCATCGGGTAACCCTGGCATTCTTACATTGCATATTGCTAGATACCATCGGGTAACCCGGGCATTCTTACATTGCATATTGCTAGATACCATCGGGTAACCCTGGCATTCTTACATTGCATATTGCTAGATACCATCGGGTAACCCGGGCATTCTTACATTGCATATTGCTAGATACCATCGGGTAACCCGGGCATTCTTACATTGCATATTGCTAGATACCATCGGGTAACCCGGGCATTCTTACATTGCATATTGCTAGATACCATCGGGTAACCCTGGCATTCTTACATTGCATATTGCTAGATACCATCGGTAACCCGGGCATTCTTACATTGCACATTGCTAGATACCATCGGGTAACCCGGGCATTCTTACATTGCATATTGCTAGATACCATCGGGTAACCCTGGCATTCTTACATTGCATATTGCTAGATACCATCGGGTAACCCGGGCATTCTTACATTGCATATTGCTAGATACCATCGGGTAACCCGGGCATTCTTACATTGCATATTGCTAGATACCATCGGGTAACCCGGCATTCTTACATTGCATATTGCTAGATACCATCGGGTAACCCTGCATTCTTACATTGCATATTGCTAGATACCATCGGGTAACCCGCGCATTCTTACATTGCATATTGCTAGATACATCGGGTAACCCGCGCATTCTTACATTGCATATTGCTAGATACCATCGGGTAACCCTGGCATTCTTACATTGCATATTGCTAGATACCATCGGGTAACCCGGGCATTCTTACATTGCATATTGCTAGATACCATCGGGTAACCCGGGCATTCTTACATTGCATATTGCTAGATACCATCGGGTAACCCGGGCATTCTTACATTGCATATTGCTAGATACCATCGTGTAACCCGGGCATTCTTACATTGCATATTGCTAGATACCATCGGGTAACCGGACATTCTTACATTGCATATTGCTAGATACCATCGGGTAACCCGGGCATTCTTACATTGCATATTGCTAGATACCATCGGGTAACCCGGGCATTCTTACATTGCATATTGCTAGATACCATCGGGTAACCCGGGCATTCTTACATTGCATATTGCTAGATACCATCGGGTAACCCTGGCATTCTTACATTGCATATTGCTAGATACCATCGGGTAACCCTGGCATTCTTACATTGCATATTGCTAGATACCATCGGGTAACCCGGGCATTCTTACATTGCATATTGCTAGATACCATCGGTAACCGGGCATTCTTACATTGCATATTGCTAGATACCATCGAGTAACCCTGGCATTCTTACATTGCATATTGCTAGATACCATCGGGTAACCCGGGCATTCTTACATTGCATATTGCTAGATACCATCGAGTAACCCTGGCATTCTTACATTGCATATTGCTAGATACCATCGGGTAACCCGGGCATTCTTACATTGCATATTGCTAGATACCATCGGGTAACCCGGGCATTCTTACATTGCATATTGCTAGATGCCATCGGGTAACCCGCGCATTCTTACATTGCATATTCCTAGATACCATCGGGTAACCCTGGCATTCTTACATTGCATATTGCTAGATACCATCGGGTAACCCTGGCATTCTTACATTGCATATTGCTAGATACCATCGGGTAACCCGCGCATTCTTACATTGCATATTGCTAGATACCATCGGGTAACCCGGACATTCTTACATTGCATATTGCTAGATACCATCGGGTAACCCGGGCATTCTTACATTGCATATTGCTAGATACCATCGGGTAACCCGCGCATTCTTACATTGCATATTGCTAGATACCATCGGGTAACCCTGGCATTCTTACATTGCATATTGCTAGATACCATCGGGTAACCCTGGCATTCTTACATTGCATATTGCTAGATACCATCGGGTAACCCGCGCATTCTTACATTGCATATTGCTAGATACCATCGGGTAACCCGGGCATTCTTACATTTGCATATTGCTAGATACCATCGGGTAACCCTGGCATTCTTACATTGCATATTGCTAGATACCATCGGGTAACCCGGGCATTCTTACATTGCATATTGCTAGATACCATCGGGTAACCCTGGCATTCTTACATTGCATATTGCTAGATACCATCGGGTAACCCGGGCATTCTTACATTGCACATTGCTAGATACCATCGGGTAACCCGGGCATTCTTACATTGCACATTGCTAGATACCATCGGGTAACCCGGGCATTCTTACATTGCATATTGCTAGATACCATCGGGTAACCCTGGCATTCTTACATTGCATATTGCTAGATACCATCGGGTAACCCTGGCATTCTTACATTGCATATTGCTAGATACCATCGGGTAACCCGGGCATTCTTACATTGCATATTGCTAGATACCATCGGGTAACCCTGCATTCTTACATTGCATATTGCTAGATACCATCGGGTAACCCTGGCATTCTTACATTGCATATTGCTAGATACCATCGGGTAACCCGGGCATTCTTACATTGCATATTGCTAGATACCATCGGGTAACCCGGGCATTCTTACATTGCATATTGCTAGATACCATCGGGTAACCCTGGCATTCTTACATTGCATATTGCTAGATACCATCGGGTAACCCGGGCATTCTTACATTGCATATTGCTAGATACCATCGGGTAACCCGGGCATTCTTACATTGCATATTGCTAGATACCATCGGGTAACCCGGCATTCTTACATTGCATATTGCTAGATACCATCGGGTAACCCGGGCATTCTTACATTGCATATTGCTAGATACCATCGGGTAACCCGGCATTCTTACATTGCATATTGCTAGATACCATCGGGTAACCCGGGCATTCTTACATTGCATATTGCTAGATACCATCGGGTAACCCTGGCATTCTTACATTGCATATTGCTAGATACCATCGGGTAACCCTGGCATTCTTACATTGCATATTGCTAGATACCATCGGGTAACCCGGGCATTCTTACATTGCATATTGCTAGATACCATCGGGTAACCCGCGCATTCTTACATTGCATATTGCTAGATACCATCGGGTAACCCGGGCATTCTTACATTGCATATTGCTAGATACCATCGGGTAACCCGGGCATTCTTACATTGCATATTGCTAGATACCATCGGGTAACCCTGGCATTCTTACATTGCATATTGCTAGATACCATCGGGTAACCCGGGCATTCTTACATTGCATATTGCTAGATACCATCGGGTAACCCGGGCATTCTTACATTGCATATTGCTAGATACCATCGGGTAACCCGGGCATTCTTACATTGCATATTGCTAGATACCATCGGTAACCCTGGCATTCTTACATTGCATATTGCTAGATACCATCGGGTAACCCTGGCATTCTTACATTGCATATTGCTAGATACCATCGGGTAACCCGGGCATTCTTACATTGCATATTGCTAGATACCATCGGGTAACCCGGGCATTCTTACATTGCATATTGCTAGATACCATCGGGTAACCCTGGCATTCTTACATTGCATATTGCTAGATACCATCGGGTAACCCGGGCATTCTTACATTGCATATTGCTAGATACCATCGGGTAACCCGGGCATTCTTACATTGCATATTGCTAGATACCATCGGGTAACCCGGGCATTCTTACATTGCATATTGCTAGATACCATCGGGTAACCCTGGCATTCTTACATTGCATATTGCTAGATACCATCGGGTAACCCGGGCATTCTTACATTGCATATTGCTAGATACCATCGGGTAACCCTGGCATTCTTACATTGCATATTGCTAGATACCATCGGGTAACCCGGGCATTCTTACATTGCATATTGCTAGATACCATCGGGTAACCCGGGCATTCTTACATTGCATATTGCTAGATACCATCGGGTAACCCGGGCATTCTTACATTGCATATTGCTAGATACCATCGGGTAACCCGGGCATTCTTACATTGCATATTGCTAGATACCATCGGGTAACCCGGCATTCTTACATTGCATATTGCTAGATACCATCGGGTAACCCGGGCATTCTTACATTGCATATTGCTAGATACCATCGGGTAACCCTGGCATTCTTACATTGCATATTGCTAGATACCATCGGGTAACCCTGGCATTCTTACATTGCATATTGCTAGATACCATCGGGTAACCCCGGGCATTCTTACATTGCATATTGCTAGATACCATCGGGTAACCCTGGCATTCTTACATTGCATATTGCTAGATACCATCGGGTAACCCGGGCATTCTTACATTGCATATTGCTAGATACCATCGGGTAACCCGGCATTCTTACATTGCATATTGCTAGATACCATCGGGTAACCCGGCATTCTTACATTGCATATTGCTAGATACCATCGGGTAACCCGGGCATTCTTACATTGCATATTGCTAGATACCATCGGGTAACCCGGGCATTCTTACATTGCATATTGCTAGATACCATCGGGTAACCCGGGCATTCTTACATTGCATATTGCTAGATACCATCGGGTAACCCTGGCATTCTTACATTGCATATTGCTAGATACCATCGGGTAACCCTGGCATTCTTACATTGCATATTGCTAGATACCATCGGGTAACCCGGGCATTCTTACATTGCATATTGCTAGATACCATCGGTAACCCTGGCATTCTTACATTGCATATTGCTAGATACCATCGGGTAACCGGGCATTCTTACATTGCATATTGCTAGATACCATCGGTAACCCTGGCATTCTTACATTGCATATTGCTAGATACCATCGGGTAACCCGGGCATTCTTACATTGCATATTGCTAGATACCATCGGGTAACCCGGGCATTCTTACATTGCATATTGCTAGATACCATCGGGTAACCCGCGCATTCTTACATTGCATATTGCTAGATACCATCGGGTAACCCTGGCATTCTTACATTGCATATTGCTAGATACCATCGGGTAACCCTGGCATTCTTACATTGCATATTGCTAGATACCATCGGGTAACCCGGGCATTCTTACATTGCATATTGCTAGATACCATCGGGTAACCCGGACATTCTTACATTGCATATTGCTAGATACCATCGGGTAACCCGGGCATTCTTACATTGCATATTGCTAGATACCATCGGGTAACCCGGGCATTCTTACATTGCATATTGCTAGATACCATCGGGTAACCCGGGCATTCTTACATTGCATATTGCTAGATACCATCGGGTAACCCTGGCATTCTTACATTGCATATTGCTAGATACCATCGGGTAACCCGCGCATTCTTACATTGCATATTGCTAGATACCATCGGGTAACCCGGGCATTCTTACATTGCATATTGCTAGATACCATCGGGTAACCCTGGCATTCTTACATTGCATATTGCTAGATACCATCGGGTAACCCGGGCATTCTTACATTGCATATTGCTAGATACCATCGGGTAACCCTGGCATTCTTACATTGCATATTGCTAGATACCATCGGGTAACCCGGCATTCTTACATTGCATATTGCTAGATACCATCGGGTAACCCGGGCATTCTTACATTTGCACTATTGCTAGATACCATCGGGTAACCCGGGCATTCTTACATTGCATATTGCTAGATACCATCGGGTAACCCTGGCATTCTTACATTGCATATTGCTAGATACCATCGGGTAACCCTGGCATTCTTACATTGCATATTGCTAGATACCATCGGGTAACCCGGGCATTCTTACATTGCATATTGCTAGATACCATCGGGTAACCCTGGCATTCTTACATTGCATATTGCTAGATACCATCGGGTAACCCTGGCATTCTTACATTGCATATTGCTAGATACCATCGGGTAACCCGCGCATTCTTACATTGCATATTGCTAGATACCATCGGGTAACCCTGGCATTCTTACATTGCATATTGCTAGATACCATCGGGTAACCCTGGCATTCTTACATTGCATATTGCTAGATACCATCGGGTAACCCGGGCATTCTTACATTGCATATTGCTAGATACCATCGGGTAACCCGGGCATTCTTACATTGCATATTGCTAGATACCATCGGGTAACCCTGGCATTCTTACATTGCATATTGCTAGATACCATCGGGTAACCCGGGCATTCTTACATTGCATATTGCTAGATACCATCGGGTAACCGCGGCATTCTTACATTGCATATTGCTAGATACCATCGGGTAACCCGGGCATTCTTACATTGCATATTGCTAGATACCATCGGGTAACCCGGGCATTCTTACATTGCATATTGCTAGATACCATCGGGTAACCCTGGCATTCTTACATTGCATATTGCTAGATACCATCGGGTAACCCTGGCATTCTTACATTGCATATTGCTAGATACCATCGGGTAACCCGGGCATCTTACATTGCATATTGCTAGATACCATCGGGTAACCCGGGCATTCTTACATTGCATATTGCTAGATACCATCGGGTAACCCGGGCATTCTTACATTGCATATTGCTAGATACCATCGGTAACCCGGGCATCTTACATTGCATATTGCTAGATACCATCGGGTAACCCGGGCATTCTTACATTGCATATTGCTAGATACCATCGGGTAACCCGGGCATTCTTACATTGCATATTGCTAGATACCATCGGGTAACCCTGGCATTCTTACATTGCATATTGCTAGATACCATCGGATAACCCGGGCATTCTTACATTGCATATTGCTAGATACCATCGGGTAACCCAGACATTCTTACATTGCATATTGCTAGATACCATCGGTAACCCTGGCATTCTTACATTGCATATTGCTAGATACCATCGGGATAACCCGGGCCTTCTTACATTGCATATTGCTAGATACCATCGGGTAACCCGGGCATTCTTACATTGCATATTGCTAGATACCATCGGGTAACCCGGGCATTCTTACATTGCATATTGCTAGATACCATCGGGTAACCCTGGCATTCTTACATTGCATATTGCTAGATACCATCGGGTAACCCTGGCATTCTTACATTGCATATTGCTAGATACCATCGGGTAACCCTGGCATTCTTACATTGCATATTGCTAGATACCATCGGGTAACCCTGGCATTCTTACATTGCATATTGCTAGATACCATCGGGTAACCCTGGCATTCTTACATTGCATATTGCTAGATACCATCGGGTAACCCGGGCATTCTTACATTGCATATTGCTAGATACCATCGGGTAACCCGGGCATTCTTACATTGCATATTGCTAGATACCATCGGGTAACCCGGGCATTCTTACATTGCATATTGCTAGATACCATCGGGTAACCCTGGCATTCTTACATTGCATATTGCTAGATACCATCGGGTAACCCTGGCATTCTTACATTGCATATTGCTAGATACCATCGGGTAACCCTGGCATTCTTACATTGCATATTGCTAGATACCATCGGGTAACCCTGGCATTCTTACATTGCATATTGCTAGATACCATCGGGTAACCCGGGCATTCTTACATTGCATATTGCTAGATACCATCGGGTAACCCTGGCATTCTTACATTGCATATTGCTAGATACCATCGGGTAACCCGGGCATTCTTACATTGCATATTGCTAGATACCATCGGGTAACCCGGGCATTCTTACATTGCATATTGCTAGATACCATCGGGTAACCCGGGCATTCTTACATTGCATATTGCTAGATACCATCGGGTAACCCGGCATTCTTACATTGCATATTGCTAGATACCATCGGTAACCCTGGCATTCTTACATTGCACTATTGCTAGATGCCATCGGGTAACCCGGGCATTCTTACATTGCATATTGCTAGATACCATCGGGTAACCCGGGCATTCTTACATTGCATATTGCTAGATACCATCGGGTAACCCGGGCATTCTTACATTGCATATTGCTAGATACCATCGGGTAACCCTGGCATTCTTACATTGCACATTGCTAGATACCATCGGGTAACCCGGGCATTCTTACATTGCATATTGCTAGATACCATCGGGTAACCCGGGCATTCTTACATTGCATATTGCTAGATACCATCGGGTAACCCGGCATTCTTACATTGCATATTGCTAGATACCATCGGGTAACCCGGGCATTCTTACATTGCATATTGCTAGATACCATCGGGTAACCCTGGCATTCTTACATTGCATATTGCTAGATACCATCGGGTAACCCGGGCATTCTTACATTGCATATTGCTAGATACCATCGGGTAACCCGGACATTCTTACATTGCATATTGCTAGATACCATCGGGTAACCCGGGCATTCTTACATTGCACATTGCTAGATACCATCGGGTAACCCGGGCATTCTTACATTGCATATTGCTAGATACCATCGGGTAACCCGGGCATTCTTACATTGCATATTGCTAGATACCATCGGGTAACCCGGGCATTCTTACATTGCATATTGCTAGATACCATCGGGTAACCCTGGCATTCTTACATTGCATATTGCTAGATACCATCGGGTAACCCGCGCATTCTTACATTGCATATTGCTAGATACCATCGGGTAACCCTGGCATTCTTACATTGCATATTGCTAGATACCATCGGGTAACCCTGGCATTCTTACATTGCATATTGCTAGATACATCGGGTAACCCGGGCATTCTTACATTGCATATTGCTAGATACCATCGGGTAACCCGGCATTCTTACATTGCATATTGCTAGATACCATCGGGTAACCCTGGCATTCTTACATTGCATATTGCTAGATACCATCGGGTAACCCTGGCATTCTTACATTGCATATTGCTAGATACCATCGGGTAACCCGGGCATTCTTACATTGCATATTGCTAGATACCATCGGGTAAGCCCGGGCATTCTTACATTGCATATTGCTAGATACCATCGGGTAACCCGGGCATTCTTACATTGCATATTGCTAGATACCATCGGGTAACCCGGGCATTCTTACATTGCATATTGCTAGATACCATCGGGTAACCCTGGCATTCTTACATTGCATATTGCTAGATACCATCGGGTAACCCTGCATTCTTACATTGCATATTGCTAGATACCATCGGGTAACCCGGGCATTCTTACATTGCATATTGCTAGATACCATCGGGTAACCCTGGCATTCTTACATTGCATATTGCTAGATACCATCGGGTAACCCTGGCATTCTTACATTGCATATTGCTAGATACCATCGGGTAACCCGGGCATTCTTACATTGCATATTGCTAGATACCATCGGGTAACCCGGGCATTCTTACATTGCATATTGCTAGATACCATCGGGTAACCCAGGCATTCTTACATTGCATATTGCTAGATACCATCGGGTAACCCGGGCATTCTTACATTGCATATTGCTAGATACCATCGGGTAACCCTGGCATTCTTACATTGCATATTGCTAGATACCATCGGGTAACCCGGACATTCTTACATTGCATATTGCTAGATACCATCGGGTAACCCTGGCATTCTTACATTGCATATTGCTAGATACCATCGGGTAACCCTGGCATTCTTACATTGCATATTGCTAGATACCATCGGGTAACCCGGGCATTCTTACATTGCATATTGCTAGATACCATCGGGTAACCCCTGGCATTCTTACATTGCATATTGCTAGATACCATCGGGTAACCCGGGCATTCTTACATTGCATATTGCTAGATACCATCGGGTAACCCGGGCATTCTTACATTGCATATTGCTAGATACCATCGGGTAACCCTGGCATTCTTACATTGCATATTGCTAGATACCATCGGGTAACCCTGGCATTCTTACATTGCATATTGCTAGATACCATCGGGTAACCCGGGCATTCTTACATTGCATATTGCTAGATACCATCGGGTAACCCTGGCATTCTTACATTGCATATTGCTAGATACCATCGGGTAACCCGGGCATTCTTACATTGCATATTGCTAGATACCATCGGGTAACCCGGGCATTCTTACATTGCATATTGCTAGATACCATCGGGTAACCCTGGCATTCTTACATTGCATATTGCTAGATACCATCGGGTAACCCTGGCATTCTTACATTGCATATTGCTAGATACCATCGGGTAACCCTGGCATTCTTACATTGCATATTGCTAGATACCATCGGGTAACCCGGCATTCTTACATTGCATATTGCTAGATACCATCGGGTAACCCTGGCATTCTTACATTGCATATTGCTAGATACCATCGGGTAACCCGGGCATTCTTACATTGCATATTGCTAGATACCATCGGGTAACCCTGGCATTCTTACATTGCATATTGCTAGATACCATCGGGTAACCCGCGCATTCTTACATTGCATATTGCTAGATACCATCGGTAACCCTGGCATTCTTACATTGCATATTGCTAGATACCATCGGGTAACCCTCGGCATTCTTACATTGCATATTGCTAGATACCATCGGGTAACCCGGGCATTCTTACATTGCATATTGCTAGATACCATCGGGTAACCCTGGCATTCTTACATTGCATATTGCTAGATACCATCGGGTAACCCGGGCATTCTTACATTGCATATTGCTAGATACCATCGGGTAACCCGGGCATTCTTACATTGCATATTGCTAGATACCATCGGGTAACCCGGGCATTCGATACCATCGGTAACCCGGGCATTCTTACATTGCATATTGCTAGATACCATCGGGTAACCCAGACATTCTTACATTGCATATTGCTAGATACCATCGGGTAACCCGCGCATTCTTACATTGCATATTGCTAGATACCATCGGGTAACCCAGACATTCTTACATTGCATATTGCTAGATACCATCGGGTAACCCTGGCATTCTTACATTGCATATTGCTAGATACCATCGGGTAACCCGGGCATTCTTACATTGCATATTGCTAGATACCATCGGGTAACCCTGGCATTCTTACATTGCATATTGCTAGATACCATCGGGTAACCCGCGCATTCTTACATTGCATATTGCTAGATACCATCGGGTAACCCTGGCATTCTTACATTGCATATTGCTAGATACCATCGGGTAACCCTGGCATTCTTACATTGCATATTGCTAGATACCATCGGGTAACCCGCGCATTCTTACATTGCATATTGCTAGATACCATCGGGTAACCCGCGCATTCTTACATTGCATATTGCTAGATACCATCGGGTAACCCGCGCATTCTTACATTGCATATTGCTAGATACCATCGGGTAACCCTGGCATTCTTACATTGCATATTGCTAGATACCATCGGGTAACCCGGGCATTCTTACATTGCATATTGCTAGATACCATCGGGTAACCCTGGCATTCTTACATTGCATATTGCTAGATACCATCGGGTAACCCTGGCATTCTTACATTGCATATTGCTAGATACCATCGGGTAACCCGCGCATTCTTACATTGCATATTGCTAGATACCATCGGGTAACCCGGGCATTCTTACATTTCATATTGCTAGATACCATCGGGTAACCCTGGCATTCTTACATTGCATATTGCTAGATACCATCGGGTAACCCGCGCATTCTTACATTGCATATTGCTAGATACCATCGGGTAACCCGGGCATTCTTACATTGCATATTGCTAGATACCATCGGGTAACCCGGACATTCTTACATTGCATATTGCTAGATACCATCGGGTAACCCGGGCATTCTTACATTGCATATTGCTAGATACCATCGGGTAACCCGGGCATTCTTACATTTCATATTGCTAGATACCATCGGGTAACCCTGGCATTCTTACATTGCATATTGCTAGATACCATCGGGTAACCCGGGCATTCTTACATTGCATATTGCTAGATACCATCGGGTAACCCGGACATTCTTACATTGCATATTGCTAGATACCATCGGGTAACCCGCGCATTCTTACATTGCATATTGCTAGATACCATCGGGTAACCCTGGCATTCTTACATTGCATATTGCTAGATACCATCGGGTAACCCGGGCATTCTTACATTGCATATTGCTAGATACCATCGGGTAACCCGGGCATTCTTACATTGCATATTGCTAGATACCAACGGGTAACCCTGGCATTCTTACATTGCATATTGCTAGATACCATCGGGTAACCCTGACATTCTTACATTGCATATTGCTAGATACCATCGGGTAACCCGGGCATTCTTACATTGCATATTGCTAGATACCATCGGGTAACCCTGGCATTCTTACATTGCATATTGCTAGATACCATCGGGTAACCCGGGCATTCTTACATTGCATATTGCTAGATACCATCGGGTAACCCGGGCATTCTTACATTGCATATTGCTAGATACCATCGGGTAACCCGGGCATTCTTACATTGCATATTGCTAGATACCATCGGGTAACCCGGGCATTCTTACATTGCATATTGCTAGATACCATCGGGTAACCCGGGCATTCTTACATTGCATATTGCTAGATACCATCGGGTAACCCTGGCATTCTTACATTGCATATTGCTAGATACCATCGGGTAACCCGGGCATTCTTACATTGCATATTGCTAGATACCATCGGGTAACCCGGGCATTCTTACATTGCATATTGCTAGATACCATCGGGTAACCCGGGCATTCTTACATTGCATATTGCTAGATACCATCGGGTAACCCGGGCATTCTTACATTGCATATTGCTAGATACCATCGGGTAACCCGGGCATTCTTACATTGCATATTGCTAGATACCATCGGGTAACCCTGGCATTCTTACATTGCATATTGCTAGATACCATCGGGTAACCCGGGCATTCTTACATTGCATATTGCTAGATACCATCGGGTAACCCGGGCATTCTTACATTGCATATTGCTAGATACCATCGGGTAACCCGGGCATTCTTACATTGCATATTGCTAGATACCATCGGGTAACCCGGGCATTCTTACATTGCATATTGCTAGATACCATCGGGTAACCCGGGCATTCTTACATTGCATATTGCTAGATACCATCGGGTAACCCGGGCATTCTTACATTGCATATTGCTAGATACCATCGGGTAACCCTGGCATTCTTACATTGCATATTGCTAGATACCAGCGGGTAACCCTGGCATTCTTACATTGCATATTGCTAGATACCATCGGGTAACCCGGGCATTCTTACATTGCATATTGCTAGATACCATCGGGTAACCCGGGCATTCTTACATTGCATATTGCTAGATACCATCGGGTAACCCGGGCATTCTTACATTGCATATTGCTAGATACCATCGGGTAACCCTGGCATTCTTACATTGCATATTGCTAGATACCATCGGGTAACCCGGGCATTCTTACATTGCATATTGCTAGATACCATCGGGTAACCCGGGCATTCTTACATTGCATATTGCTAGATACCATCGGGTAACCCGGGCATTCTTACATTGCATATTGCTAGATACCATCGGGTAACCCTGGCATTCTTACATTGCATATTGCTAGATACCATCGGGTAACCCTGGCATTCTTACATTGCATATTGCTAGATACCATCGGGTAACCCGGGCATTCTTACATTGCATATTGCTAGATACCATCGGGTAACCCGCGCATTCTTACATTGCATATTGCTAGATACCATCGGGTAACCCGGGCATTCTTACATTGCATATTGCTAGATACCATCGGGTAACCCGGGCATTCTTACATTGCATATTGCTAGATACCATCGGGTAACCCAGACATTCTTACATTGCATATTGCTAGATACCATCGGGTAACCCGGGCATTCTTACATTGCATATTGCTAGATACCATCGGGTAACCCGGGCATTCTTACATTGCATATTGCTAGATACCATCGGGTAACCCGGACATTCTTACATTGCATATTGCTAGATACCATCGGGTAACCCGGGCATTCTTACATTGCATATTGCTAGATACCATCGGGTAACCCTGGCATTCTTACATTGCATATTGCTAGATACCATCGGGTAACCCGGGCATTCTTACATTGCATATTGCTAGATACCATCGGGTAACCCTGGCATTCTTACATTGCATATTGCTAGATACCATCGGGTAACCCGGGCATTCTTACATTGCATATTGCTAGATACCATCGGGTAACCCGGGCATTCTTACATTGCATATTGCTAGATACCATCGGGTAACCCGGGCATTCTTACATTGCATATTGCTAGATACCATCGGGTTACCCTGGCATTCTTACATTGCATATTGCTAGATACCATCGGGTAACCCTGGCATTCTTACATTGCATATTGCTAGATACCATCGGGTAACCCGGGCATTCTTACATTGCATATTGCTAGATACCATCGGGTAACCCTGGCATTCTTACATTGCATATTGCTAGATACCATCGGGTAACCCGGGCATTCTTACATTGCATATTGCTAGATACCATCGGGTAACCCGGGCATTCTTACATTGCATATTGCTAGATACCATCGGGTAACCCTGGCATTCTTACATTGCATATTGCTAGATACCATCGGGTAACCCTGGCATTCTTACATTGCATATTGCTAGATACCATCGGGTAACCCTGGCATTCTTACATTGCATATTGCTAGATACCATCGGGTAACCCGGACATTCTTACATTGCATATTGCTAGATACCATCGGGTAACCCTGGCATTCTTACATTGCATATTGCTAGATACCATCGGGTAACCCGGGCATTCTTACATTGCATATTGCTAGATACCATCGGGTAACCCTGGCATTCTTACATTGCATATTGCTAGATACCATCGGGTAACCCGCGCATTCTTACATTGCATATTGCTAGATACCATCGGGTAACCCGGCATTCTTACATTGCATATTGCTAGATACCATCGGGTAACCCTGGCATTCTTACATTGCATATTGCTAGATACCATCGGGTAACCCGGGCATTCTTACATTGCATATTGCTAGATACCATCGGGTAACCCTGGCATTCTTACATTGCATATTGCTAGATACCATCGGGTAACCCGGGCATTCTTACATTGCATATTGCTAGATACCATCGGGTAACCCGGGCATTCTTACATTGCATATTGCTAGATACCATCGGGTAACCCGGGCATTCTTACATTGCATATTGCTAGATACCATCGGGTAACCCGGGCATTCTTACATTGCATATTGCTAGATACCATCGGGTAACCCAGACATTCTTACATTGCATATTGCTAGATACCATCGGGTAACCCGCGCATTCTTACATTGCATATTGCTAGATACCATCGGGTAACCCAGACATTCTTACATTGCATATTGCTAGATACCATCGGGTAACCCTGGCATTCTTACATTGCATATTGCTAGATACCATCGGGTAACCCGGGCATTCTTACATTGCATATTGCTAGATACCATCGGGTAACCCTGGCATTCTTACATTGCATATTGCTAGATACCATCGGGTAACCCGCGCATTCTTACATTGCATATTGCTAGATACCATCGGGTAACCCTGGCATTCTTACATTGCATATTGCTAGATACCATCGGGTAACCCTGGCATTCTTACATTGCATATTGCTAGATACCATCGGGTAACCCGCGCATTCTTACATTGCATATTGCTAGATACCATCGGGTAACCCGCGCATTCTTACATTGCATATTGCTAGATACCATCGGGTAACCCGCGCATTCTTACATTGCATATTGCTAGATACCATCGGGTAACCCTGGCATTCTTACATTGCATATTGCTAGATACCATCGGGTAACCCGGGCATTCTTACATTGCATATTGCTAGATACCATCGGGTAACCCTGGCATTCTTACATTGCATATTGCTAGATACCATCGGGTAACCCTGGCATTCTTACATTGCATATTGCTAGATACCATCGGGTAACCCGGGCATTCTTACATTGCACATTGCTAGATGCCATCGGGTAACCCTGGCATTCTTACATTGCATATTGCTAGATACCATCGGGTAACCCGGGCATTCTTACATTGCATATTGCTAGATACCATCGGGTAACCCGGGCATTCTTACATTGCATATTGCTAGATACCATCGGGTAACCCGCGCATTCTTACATTGCATATTGCTAGATACCATCGGGTAACCCGGGCATTCTTACATTTCATATTGCTAGATACCATCGGGTAACCCTGGCATTCTTACATTGCATATTGCTAGATACCATCGGGTAACCCGGGCATTCTTACATTGCATATTGCTAGATACCATCGGGTAACCCGGACATTCTTACATTGCATATTGCTAGATACCATCGGGTAACCCGGGCATTCTTACATTGCATATTGCTAGATACCATCGGGTAACCCGGGCATTCTTACATTTCATATTGCTAGATACCATCGGGTAACCCTGGCATTCTTACATTGCATATTGCTAGATACCATCGGGTAACCCTGGCATTCTTACATTGCATATTGCAAGATACCATCGGGTAACCCGCGCATTCTTACATTGCATATTGCTAGATACCATCGGGTAACCCGGGCATTCTTACATTTCATATTGCTAGATACCATCGGGTAACCCTGGCATTCTTACATTGCATATTGCTAGATACCATCGGGTAACCCTGGCATTCTTACATTGCATATTGCTAGATACCATCGGGTAACCCGGGCATTCTTACATTGCATATTGCTAGATACCATCGGGTAACCCGGACATTCTTACATTGCATATTGCTAGATACCATCGGGTAACCCGCGCATTCTTACATTGCATATTGCTAGATACCATCGGTAACCCTGGCATTCTTACATTGCATATTGCTAGATACCATCGGGTAACCCGGGCATTCTTACATTGCATATTGCTAGATACCATCGGGTAACCCGGGCATTCTTACATTGCATATTGCTAGATACCAACGGGTAACCCTGGCATTCTTACATTGCATATTGCTAGATACCATCGGGTAACCCTGACATTCTTACATTGCATATTGCTAGATACCATCGGGTAACCCGGGCATTCTTACATTGCATATTGCTAGATACCATCGGGTAACCCTGGCATTCTTACATTGCATATTGCTAGATACCATCGGGTAACCCTGGCATTCTTACATTGCATATTGCTAGATACCATCGGGTAACCCGGGCATTCTTACATTGCATATTGCTAGATACCATCGGGTAACCCGGGCATTCTTACATTGCATATTGCTAGATACCATCGGGTAACCCGGGCATTCTTACATTGCATATTGCTAGATACCATCGGGTAACCCGGGCATTCTTACATTGCATATTGCTAGATACCATCGGGTAACCCGGGCATTCTTACATTGCATATTGCTAGATACCATCGGGTAACCCTGGCATTCTTACATTGCATATTGCTAGATACCATCGGGTAACCCGGGCATTCTTACATTGCATATTGCTAGATACCATCGGGTAACCCGGGCATTCTTACATTGCATATTGCTAGATACCATCGGGTAACCCGGGCATTCTTACATTGCATATTGCTAGATACCATCGGGTAACCCGGGCATTCTTACATTGCATATTGCTAGATACCATCGGGTAACCCGGGCATTCTTACATTGCATATTGCTAGATACCATCGGGTAACCCTGGCATTCTTACATTGCATATTGCTAGATACCATCGGGTAACCCGGGCATTCTTACATTGCATATTGCTAGATACCATCGGGTAACCCGGGCATTCTTACATTGCATATTGCTAGATACCATCGGGTAACCCGGGCATTCTTACATTGCATATTGCTAGATACCATCGGGTAACCCGGGCATTCTTACATTGCATATTGCTAGATACCATCGGGTAACCCGGGCATTCTTACATTGCATATTGCTAGATACCATCGGGTAACCCGGGCATTCTTACATTGCATATTGCTAGATACCATCGGGTAACCCTGGCATTCTTACATTGCATATTGCTAGATACCAGCGGGTAACCCTGGCATTCTTACATTGCATATTGCTAGATACCATCGGGTAACCCGGGCATTCTTACATTGCATATTGCTAGATACCATCGGGTAACCCGGGCATTCTTACATTGCATATTGCTAGATACCATCGGGTAACCCGGGCATTCTTACATTGCATATTGCTAGATACCATCGGGTAACCCTGGCATTCTTACATTGCATATTGCTAGATACCATCGGGTAACCCGGGCATTCTTACATTGCATATTGCTAGATACCATCGGGTAACCCGGGCATTCTTACATTGCATATTGCTAGATACCATCGGGTAACCCGGGCATTCTTACATTGCATATTGCTAGATACCATCGGGTAACCCTGGCATTCTTACATTGCATATTGCTAGATACCATCGGGTAACCCTGGCATTCTTACATTGCATATTGCTAGATACCATCGGGTAACCCGGGCATTCTTACATTGCATATTGCTAGATACCATCGGGTAACCCGCGCATTCTTACATTGCATATTGCTAGATACCATCGGGTAACCCTGGCATTCTTACATTGCATATTGCTAGATACCATCGGGTAACTCTGGCATTCTTACATTGCATATTGCTAGATACCATCGGGTAACCCGGGTATTCTTACATTGCATATTGCTAGATACCATCGGGTAACCCGGGCATTCTTACATTGCATATTGCTAGATACCATCGGGTAACCCGGGCATTCTTACATTGCATATTGCTAGATACCATCGGGTAACCCGCGCATTCTTACATTGCATATTGCTAGATACCATCGGGTAACCCGGGCATTCTTACATTGCATATTGCTAGATACCATCGGGTAACCCGGGCATTCTTACATTGCATATTGCTAGATACCATCGGGTAACCCGGGCATTCTTACATTGCATATTGCTAGATACCATCGGGTAACCCGGGCATTCTTACATTGCATATTGCTAGATACCATCGGGTAACCCGGGCATTCTTACATTGCATATTGCTAGATACCATCGGGTAACCCTGGCATTCTTACATTGCATATTGCTAGATACCATCGGGTAACCCTGGCATTCTTACATTGCATATTGCTAGATACCATCGGGTAACCCTGGCATTCTTACATTGCATATTGCTAGATACCATCGGGTAACCCTGGCATTCTTACATTGCATATTGCTAGATACCATCGGGTAACCCTGGCATTCTTACATTGCATATTGCTAGATACCATCGGTTAACCCGGGCATTCTTACATTGCATATTGCTAGATACCATCGGGTAACCTGGGCATTCTTACATTGCATATTGCTAGATACCATCGGGTAACCCGGGCATTCTTACATTGCATATTGCTAGATACCATCGGGTAACCCTGGCATTCTTACATTGCATATTGCTAGATACCATCGGGTAACCCTGGCATTCTTACATTGCATATTGCTAGATACCATCGGGTAACCCGGGCATTCTTACATTGCATATTGCTAGATACCATCGGGTAACCCGGGCATTCTTACATTGCATATTGCTAGATACCATCGGGTAACCCTGGCATTCTTACATTGCATATTGCTAGATACCATCGGGTAACCCTGGCATTCTTACATTGCATATTGCTAGATACCATCGGGTAACCCTGGCATTCTTACATTGCATATTGCTAGATACCATCGGGTAACCCTGGCATTCTTACATTGCATATTGCTAGATACCATCGGGTAACCCGGGCATTCTTACATTGCATATTGCTAGATACCATCGGGTAACCCTGGCATTCTTACATTGCATATTGCTAGATACCATCGGGTAACCCGCGCATTCTTACATTGCATATTGCTAGATACCATCGGGTAACCCGGGCATTCTTACATTGCATATTGAGATACCATCGGGTAACCCGGGCATTCTTACATTGCATATTGCTAGATACCATCGGGTAACCCTGGCATTCTTACATTGCATATTGCTAGATACCATCGGGTAACCCGGGCATTCTTACATTGCATATTGCTAGATACCATCGGGTAACCCTGGCATTCTTACATTGCATATTGCTAGATACCATCGGGTAACCCTGGCATTCTTACATTGCATATTGCTAGATACCATCGGGTAACCCGGGCATTCTTACATTGCATATTGCTAGATACCATCGGGTAACCCTGGCATTCTTACATTGCATATTGCTAGATACCATCGGGTAACCCGGGCATTCTTACATTGCATATTGCTAGATACCATCGGGTAACCCGGGCATTCTTACATTGCATATTGCTAGATACCATCGGGTAACCCGGGCATTCTTACATTGCATATTGCTAGATACCATCGGGTAACCCTGGCATTCTTACATTGCATATTGCTAGATACCATCGGGTAACCCGGGCATTCTTACATTGCATATTGCTAGATACCATCGGGTAACCCTGGCATTCTTACATTGCATATTGCTAGATACCATCGGGTAACCCTGGCATTCTTACATTGCATATTGCTAGATACCATCGGGTAACCCGGGCATTCTTACATTGCATATTGCTAGATACCATCGGGTAACCCGGGCATTCTTACATTGCATATTGCTAGATACCATCGGGTAACCCGCGCATTCTTACATTGCATATTGCTAGATACCATCGGGTAACCCGCGGCATTCTTACATTGCATATTGCTAGATACCATCGGGTAACCCTGGCATTCTTACATTGCATATTGCTAGATACCATCGGGTAACCCGGGCATTCTTACATTGCATATTGCTAGATACCATCGGGTAACCCGAGCATTCTTACATTGCATATTGCTAGATACCATCGGGTAACCCGGGCATTCTTACATTGCATATTGCTAGATACCATCGGGTAAGCCCGGGCATTCTTACATTGCATATTGCTAGATACCATCGGGTAACCCTGGCATTCTTACATTGCATATTGCTAGATACCATCGGGTAACCCTGGCATTCTTACATTGCATATTGCTAGATACCATCGGGTAACCCGGGCATTCTTACATTGCATATTGCTAGATACCATCGGGTAACCCTGGCATTCTTACATTGCATATTGCTAGATACCATCGGGTAACCCTGGCATTCTTACATTGCATATTGCTAGATACCATCGGGTAACCCGGGCATTCTTACATTGCATATTGCTAGATACCATCGGGTAACCCGGGCATTCTTACATTGCATATTGCTAGATACCATCGGGTAACCCTGGCATTCTTACATTGCATATTGCTAGATACCATCGGGTAACCCGGGCATTCTTACATTGCATATTGCTAGATACCATCGGGTAACCCGGGCATTCTTACATTGCATATTGCTAGATACCATCGGGTAACCCGGGCATTCTTACATTGCATATTGCTAGATACCATCGGGTAACCCTGGCATTCTTACATTGCATATTGCTAGATACCATCGGGTAACCCGGGCATTCTTACATTGCATATTGCTAGATACCATCGGGTAACCCGGGCATTCTTACATTGCATATTGCTAGATACCATCGGGTAACCCGGGCATTCTTACATTGCATATTGCTAGATACCATCGGGTAACCCGGGCATTCTTACATTGCATATTGCTAGATACCATCGGGTAACCCTGGCATTCTTACATTGCATATTGCTAGATACCATCGGGTAACCCTGGCATTCTTACATTGCATATTGCTAGATACCATCGGGTAACCCGGGCATTCTTACATTGCATATTGCTAGATACCATCGGGTAACCCTGGCATTCTTACATTGCATATTGCTAGATACCATCGGGTAACCCGGGCATTCTTACATTGCATATTGCTAGATACCATCGGGTAACCCGGGCATTCTTACATTGCATATTGCTAGATACCATCGGGTAACCCTGGCATTCTTACATTGCATATTGCTAGATACCATCGGGTAACCCGGGCATTCTTACATTGCATATTGCTAGATACCATCGGGTAACCCTGGCATTCTTACATTGCATATTGCTAGATACCATCGGGTAACCCGGGCATTCTTACATTGCATATTGCTAGATACCATCGGGTAACCCGAGCATTCTTACATTGCATATTGCTAGATACCATCGGGTAACCCGGGCATTCTTACATTGCATATTGCTAGATACCATCGGGTAAGCCCGGGCATTCTTACATTGCATATTGCTAGATACCATCGGGTAACCCTGGCATTCTTACATTGCATATTGCTAGATACCATCGGGTAACCCTGGCATTCTTACATTGCATATTGCTAGATACCATCGGGTAACCCGGGCATTCTTACATTGCATATTGCTAGATACCATCGGGTAACCCTGGCATTCTTACATTGCATATTGCTAGATACCATCGGGTAACCCTGGCATTCTTACATTGCATATTGCTAGATACCATCGGGTAACCCGGGCATTCTTACATTGCATATTGCTAGATACCATCGGGTAACCCGGGCATTCTTACATTGCATATTGCTAGATACCATCGGGTAACCCTGGCATTCTTACATTGCATATTGCTAGATACCATCGGGTAACCCGGGCATTCTTACATTGCATATTGCTAGATACCATCGGGTAACCCGGGCATTCTTACATTGCATATTGCTAGATACCATCGGGTAACCCGGGCATTCTTACATTGCATATTGCTAGATACCATCGGGTAACCCGGGCATTCTTACATTGCATATTGCTAGATACCATCGGGTAACCCGGGCATTCTTACATTGCATATTGCTAGATACCATCGGGTAACCCTGGCATTCTTACATTGCATATTGCTAGATACCATCGGGTAACCCTGGCATTCTTACATTGCATATTGCTAGATACCATCGGGTAACCCGGGCATTCTTACATTGCATATTGCTAGATACCATCGGGTAACCCGGGCATTCTTACATTGCATATTGCTAGATACCATCGGGTAACCCTGGCATTCTTACATTGCATATTGCTAGATACCATCGGGTAACCCGGGCATTCTTACATTGCATATTGCTAGATACCATCGGGTAACCCTGGCATTCTTACATTGCATATTGCTAGATACCATCGGGTAACCCGGGCATACTTACATTGCATATTGCTAGATACCATCGGGTAACCCGGGCATTCTTACATTGCATATTGCTAGATACCATCGTGTAACCCTGGCATTCTTACATTGCATATTGCTAGATACCATCGGGTAACCCTGGCATTCTTACATTGCATATTGCTAGATACCATCGGGTAACCCGGGCATTCTTACATTGCATATTGCTAGATACCATCGGGTAACCCTGGCATTCTTACATTGCATATTGCTAGATACCATCGGGTAACCCGCGCATTCTTACGTTGCATATTGCTAGATACCATCGGGTAACCCTGACATTCTTACATTGCATATTGCTAGATACCATCGGGTAACCCGGGCATTCTTACATTGCATATTGCTAGATACCATCGGGTAACCCTGGCATTCTTACATTGCATATTGCTAGATACCATCGGGTAACCCTGGCATTCTTACATTGCATATTGCTAGATACCATCGGGTAACCTGGGCATTCTTACATTGCATATTGCTAGATACCATCGGGTAACCCTGGCATTCTTACATTGCATATTGCTAGATACCATCGGGTAACCCTGGCATTCTTACATTGCATATTGCTAGATACCATCGGGTAACCCGGGCATTCTTACATTGCATATTGCTAGATACCATCGGGTAACCCTGGCATTCTTACATTGCATATTGCTAGATACCATCGGGTAACCCGGGCATTCTTACATTGCATATTGCTAGATACCATCGGGTAACCCAGACATTCTTGCATTGCATATTGCTAGATACCATCGGGTAACCCTGGCATTCTTACATTGCATATTGCTAGATACCATCGGGTAACCCTGGCATTCTTACATTGCATATTGCTAGATACCATCGGGTAACCCGGGCATTCTTACATTGCATATTGCTAGATACCATCGGGTAACCCTGGCATTCTTACATTGCATATTGCTAGATACCATCGGGTAACCCTGGCATTCTTACGTTGCATATTGCTAGATACCATCGGGTAACCCTGGCATTCTTACGTTGCATATTGCTAGATACCATCGGGTAACCCTGGCATTCTTACATTGCATATTGCTAGATACCATCGGGTAACCCTGGCATTCTTACATTGCATATTGCTAGATACCATCGGGTAACCCGGGCATTCTTACGTTGCATATTGCTAGATACCATCGGGTAACCCGGACATTCTTACATTGCATATTGCTAGATACCATCGGGTAACCCGGGCATTCTTACATTGCATATTGCTAGATACCATCGGGTAACCCGGGCATTCTTACATTGCATATTGCTAGATACCATCGGGTAACCCGGGCATTCTTACATTGCATATTGCTAGATACCATCGGGTAACCCGGGCATTCTTACATTGCATATTGCTTAGATACCATCGGGTAACCCGGCATTCTTACATTGCATATTGCTAGATACCATCGGGTAACCCGGGCATTCTTACATTGCATATTGCTAGATACCATCGGGTAACCCGGGCATTCTTACATTGCATATTGCTAGATACCATCGGGTAACCCTGGCATTCTTACATTGCATATTGCTAGATACCATCGGGTAACCCGGGCATTCTTACATTGCATATTGCTAGATACCGTCGGGTAACCCTGGCATTCTTACATTGCATATTGCTAGATACCGTCGGGTAACCCGGGCATACTTACATTGCATATTGCTAGATACCGTCGGGTAACCCGGGCATTCTTACATTGCATATTGCTAGATACCATCGGGTAACCCGGGCATTCTTACATTGCATATTGCTAGATACCATCGGGTAACCCTGGCATTCTTACATTGCATATTGCTAGATACCATCGGGTAACCCTGGCATTCTTACATTGCATATTGCTAGATACCATCGGGTAACCCGGGCGATACCATCGGGTAACCCGGGCATTCTTACATTGCATATTGCTAGATACCATCGGGTAACCCGGGCATTCTTACATTGCATATTGCTAGATACCATCGGGTAACCCGGGCATTCTTACATTGCATATTGCTAGATACCATCGGGTAACCCGGGCATTCTTACATTGCATATTGCTAGATACCATCGGGTAACCCTGGCATTCTTACATTGCATATTGCTAGATACCATCGGGTAACCCTGGCATTCTTACATTGCATATTGCTAGATACCATCGGGTAACCCGGACATTCTTACATTGCATATTGCTAGATACCATCGGGTAACCCTGGCATTCTTACATTGCATATTGCTAAATACCATCGGGTAACCCGGGCATTCTTACATTGCATATTGCTAGATACCATCGGGTAACCCAGACATTCTTACATTGCATATTGCTAGATACCATCGGGTAACCCTGGCATTCTTACATTGCATATTGCTAGATACCATCGGGTAACCCGGGCATTCTTACATTGCATATTGCTAGATACCATCGGGTAACCCGGGCATTCTTACATTGCATATTGCTAGATACCATCGGGTAACCCAGACATTCTTACATTGCATATTGCTAGATACCATCGGGTAACCCGGGCATTCTTACATTGCATATTGCTAGATACCATCGGGTAACCCGCGCATTCTTACATTGCATATTGCTAGATACCATCGGGTAACCCGGGCATTCTTACATTGCATATTGCTAGATACCATCGGGTAACCCGGGCATTCTTACATTGCATATTGCTAGATACCATCGGGTAACCCAGACATTCTTACATTGCATATTGCTAGATACCATCGGGTAACCCGGGCATTCTTACATTGCATATTGCTAGATACCATCGGGTAACCCTGGCATTCTTACATTGCATATTGCTAGATACCATCGGGTAACCCTGGCATTCTTACATTGCATATTGCTAGATACCATCGGGTAACCCGGGCATTCTTACATTGCATATTGCTAGATACCATCGGGTAACCCGGGCATTCTTACATTGCATATTGCTAGATACCATCGGGTAACCCGGGCATTCTTACATTGCATATTGCTAGATACCATCGGGTAACCCGGGCATTCTTACATTGCATATTGCTAGATACCATCGGGTAACCCTGGCATTCTTACATTGCATATTGCTAGATACCGTCGGGTAACCCTGGCATTCTTACATTGCATATTGCTAGATACCGTCGGGTAACCCGGGCATTCTTACATTGCATATTGCTAGATACCGTCGGGTAACCCGGGCATTCTTACATTGCATATTGCTAGATACCATCGGGTAACCCGGGCATTCTTACATTGCATATTGCTAGATACCATCGGGTAACCCTGGCATTCTTACATTGCATATTGCTAGATACCATCGGGTAACCCTGGCATTCTTACATTGCATATTTCTAGATACCATCGGGTAACCCGGGCGATACCATCGGGTAACCCGGGCATTCTTACATTGCATATTGCTAGATACCATCGGGTAACCCGGGCATTCTTACATTGCATATTGCTAGATACCATCGGGTAACCCTGGCATTCTTACATTGCATATTGCTAGATACCATCGGGTAACCCGGACATTCTTACATTGCATATTGCTAGATACCATCGGGTAACCCGGGCATTCTTACATTGCATATTGCTAGATACCATCGGGTAACCCGGGCATTCTTACATTGCATATTGCTAGATACCATCGGGTAACCCGGGCATTCTTACATTGCATATTGCTAGATACCATCGGGTAACCCGGGCATTCTTACATTGCATATTGCTAGATACCATCGGGTAACCCGGGCATTCTTACATTGCATATTGCTAGATACCATCGGGTAACCCGGGCATTCTTACATTGCATATTGCTAGATACCATCGGGTAACCCGGGCATTCTTACATTGCATATTGCTAGATACCATCGGGTAACCCTGGCATTCTTACATTGCACATTGCTAGATACCATCGGGTAACCCGGGCATTCTTACATTGCATATTGCTAGATACCATCGGGTAACCCGGGCATTCTTACATTGCATATTGCTAGATACCATCGGGTAACCCGGGCATTCTTACATTGCATATTGCTAGATACCATCGGGTAACCCAGACATTCTTACATTGCATATTGCTAGATACCATCGGGTAACCCTGGCATTCTTACATTGCATATTGCTAGATACCATCGGGTAACCCTAGCATTCTTACATTGCATATTGCTAGATACCATCGGGTAACCCGGGCATTCTTACATTGCATATTGCTAGATACCATCGGGTAACCCGGGCATTCTTACATTGCATATTGCTAGATACCATCGGGTAACCCGGGCATTCTTACATTGCATATTGCTAGATACCATCGGGTAACCCTGGCATTCTTACATTGCATATTGCTAGATACCATCGGGTAACCCGGGCATTCTTACATTGCATATTGCTAGATACCATCGGGTAACCCTGGCATTCTTACATTGCATATTGCTAGATACCATCGGGTAACCCGGGCATTCTTACATTGCATATTGCTAGATACCATCGGGTAACCCGGGCATTCTTACATTGCATATTGCTAGATACCATCGGGTAACCCGGGCATTCTTACATTGCATATTGCTAGATACCATCGGGTAACCCGGGCATTCTTACATTGCATATTGCTAGATACCATCGGGTAACCCGGGCATTCTTACATTGCATATTGCTAGATACCATCGGGTAACCCGGGCATTCTTACATTGCATATTGCTAGATACCATCGGGTAACCCGGGCATTCTTACATTGCATATTGCTAGATACCATCGGGTAACCCGGGCATTCTTACATTGCATATTGCTAGATACCATCGGGTAACCCGGGCATTCTTACATTGCATATTGCTAGATACCATCGGGTAACCCGGGCATTCTTACATTGCATATTGCTAGATACCATCGGGTAACCCTGGCATTCTTACATTGCATATTGCTAGATACCATCGGGTAACCCTGGCATTCTTACATTGCATATTGCTAGATACCATCGGGTAACCCTGGCATTCTTACATTGCATATTGCTAGATACCATCGGGTAACCCGGGCATTCTTACATTGCATATTGCTAGATACCATCGGGTAACCCGCGCATTCTTACATTGCATATTGCTAGATACCATCGGGTAACCCGGGCATTCTTACATTGCATATTGCTAGATACCATCGGGTAACCCGCGCATTCTTACATTGCATATTGCTAGATACCCTCGGGTAACCCGGGCATTCTTACATTGCATATTGCTAGATACCATCGGGTAACCCGGGCATTCTTACATTGCATATTGCTAGATACCATCGGGTAACCCGGGCATTCTTACATTGCATATTGCTAGATACCATCGGGTAACCCGGGCATTCTTACATTGCATATTGCTAGATACCATCGGGTAACCCTGGCATTCTTACATTGCATATTGCTAGATACCATCGGGTAACCCGCGCATTCTTACATTGCATATTGCTAGATACCATCGGGTAACCCGGGCATTCTTACATTGCATATTGCTAGATACCATCGGGTAACCCGGGCATTCTTACATTGCATATTGCTAGATACCATCGGGTAACCCGGGCATTCTTACATTGCATATTGCTAGATACCATCGGGTAACCCTGGCATTCTTACATTGCACATTGCTAGATACCATCGGGTAACCCTGGCATTCTTACATTGCATATTGCTAGATACCATCGGGTAACCGGGCATTCTTACATTGCATATTGCTAGATACCATCGGGTAACCCTGGCATTCTTACATTGCATATTGCTAGATACCATCGGGTAACCCTGGCATTCTTACATTGCATATTGCTAGATACCATCGGGTAACCCGCGCATTCTTACATTGCATATTGCTAGATACCATCGGGTAACCCGGGCATTCTTACATTGCATATTGCTAGATACCATCGGGTAACCCTGGCATTCTTACATTGCATATTGCTAGATACCATCGGGTAACCCGGGCATTCTTACATTGCATATTGCTAGATACCATTGGGTAACCCGGGCATTCTTACATTGCATATTGCTAGATACCATCGGGTAACCCGGGCATTCTTACATTGCATATTGCTAGATACCATCGGGTAACCCGGGCATTCTTACATTGCATATTGCTAGATACCATCGGGTAACCCGGGCATTCTTACATTGCATATTGCTAGATACCATCGGGTAACCCGGGCATTCTTACATTGCATATTGCTAGATACCATCGGGTAACCCTGGCATTCTTACATTGCATATTGCTAGATACCATCGGGTAACCCTGGCATTCTTACATTGCATATTGCTAGATACCATCGGGTAACCCTGGCATTCTTACATTGCATATTGCTAGATACCATCGGGTAACCCTGGCATTCTTACATTGCATATTGCTAGATACCATCGGGTAACCCGGGCATTCTTACATTGCATATTGCTAGATACCGTCGGGTAACCCGGGCATTCTTACATTGCATATTGCTAGATACCATCGGGTAACCCGGGCATTCTTACATTGCATATTGCTAGATTCCAATCGGGTAACCCGGGCATTCTTACATTGCATATTGCTAGATACCATCGGGTAACCCTGGCATTCTTACATTGCATATTGCTAGATACCATCGGGTAACCCGGGCATTCTTACATTGCATATTGCTAGATACCATCGGGTAACCCGGGCATTCTTACATTGCATATTGCTAGATACCATCGGGTAACCCTGGCATTCTTACATTGCATATTGCTAGATACCATCGGGTAACCCGGGCATTCTTACATTGCATATTGCTAGATACCATCGGGTAACCCGGGCATTCTTACATTGCATATTGCTAGATACCATCGGGTAACCCGCGCATTCTTACATTGCATATTGCTAGATACCATCGGGTAACCCGGGCATTCTTACATTGCATATTGCTAGATACCATCGGGTAACCCGGGCATTCTTACATTGCATATTGCTAGATACCATCGGGTAACCCGGGCATTCTTACATTGCATATTGCTAGATACCATCGGGTAACCCGGGCATTCTTACATTGCATATTGCTAGATACCATCGGGTAACCCGGGCATTCTTACATTGCATATTGCTAGATACCATCGGGTAACCCGGGCATTCTTACATTGCATATTGCTAGATACCATCGGGTAACCCGGGCATTCTTACATTGCATATTGCTAGATACCATCGGGTAACCCGGGCATTCTTACATTGCATATTGCTAGATACCATCGGGTAACCCGGGCATTCTTACATTGCATATTGCTAGATACCATCGGGTAACCCGGGCATTCTTACATTGCATATTGCTAGATACCATCGGGTAACCCTGGCATTCTTACATTGCATATTGCTAGATACCATCGGGTAACCCTGGCATTCTTACATTGCATATTGCTAGATACCATCGGGTAACCCGGGCATTCTTACATTGCATATTGCTAGATACCATCGGGTAACCCGGGCATTCTTACATTGCATATTGCTAGATACCATCGGGTAACCCGGGCATTCTTACATTGCATATTGCTAGATACCATCGGGTAACCCGGACATTCTTACATTGCATATTGCTAGATACCATCGGGTAACCCGGGCATTCTTACATTGCATATTGCTAGATACCATCGGGTAACCCGGGCATTCTTACATTGCATATTGCTAGATACCATCGGGTAACCCGGGCATTCTTACATTGCATATTGCTAGATACCATCGGGTAACCCTGGCATTTTTACATTGCATATTGCTAGATACCATCGGGTAACCCGGGCATTCTTACATTGCATATTGCTAGATACCATCGGGTAACCCGGGCATTCTTACATTGCATATTGCTAGATACCATCGGGTAACCCGGGCATTCTTACATTGCATATTGCTAGATACCATCGGGTAACCCGGGCATTCTTACATTGCATATTGCTAGATACCATCGGGTAACCCGGACATTCTTACATTGCATATTGCTAGATACCATCGGGTAACCCTGGCATTCTTACATTGCATATTGCTAGATACCATCGGGTAACCCGGGCATTCTTACATTGCATATTGCTAGATACCATCGGGTAACCCGGGCATTCTTACATTGCATATTGCTAGATACCATCGGGTAACCCGGGCATTCTTACATTGCATATTGCTAGATACCATCGGGTAACCCGGGCATTCTTACATTGCATATTGCTAGATACCATCGGGTAACCCGGGCATTCTTACATTGCATATTGCTAGATACCATCGGGTAACCCGGGCATTCTTACATTGCATATTGCTAGATACCATCGGGTAACCCTGGCATTCTTACATTGCATATTGCTAGATACCAGCGGGTAACCCGGGCATTCTTACATTGCATATTGCTAGATACCATCGGGTAACCCTGGCATTCTTACATTGCATATTGCTAGATACCATCGGGTAACCCGGGCATTCTTACATTGCATATTGCTAGATACCATCGGGTAACCCGCGCATTCTTACATTGCATATTGCTAGATACCATCGGGTAACCCGGGCATTCTTACATTGCATAGTGCTAGATACCATCGGGTAACCCTGGCATTCTTACATTGCATATTGCTCGATACCATCGGGTAACCCGGGCATTCTTACATTGCATATTGCTAGATACCATCGGGTAACCCGGGCATTCTTACATTGCATATTGCTAGATACCATCGGGTAACCCGGGCATTCTTACATTGCATATTGCTAGATACCATCGGGTAACCCGGGCATTCTTACATTGCATATTGCTAGATACCATCGGGTAACCCGGGCATTCTTACATTGCATATTGCTAGATACCATCGGGTAACCCGGGCATTCTTACATTGCATATTGCTAGATACCATCGGGTAACCCGGGCATTCTTACATTGCATATTGCTAGATACCATCGGGTAACCCGGGCATTCTTACATTGCATATTGCTAGATACCATCGGGTAACCCGGGCATTCTTACATTGCATATTGCTAGATACCATCGGGTAACCCGCGCATTCTTACATTGCATATTGCTAGATACCATCGGGTAACCCGCGCATTCTTACATTGCATATTGCTAGATACCATCGGGTAACCCGGGCATTCTTACATTGCATATTGCTAGATACCATCGGGTAACCCGGGCATTCTTACATTGCATATTGCTAGATACCATCGGGTAACCCTGGCATTCTTACATTGCATATTGCTAGATACCATCGGGTAACCCTGGCATTCTTACATTGCATATTGCTAGATACCATCGGGTAACCCGGGCATTCTTACATTGCATATTGCTAGATACCATCGGGTAACCCGGGCATTCTTACATTGCATATTGCTAGATACCATCGGGTAACCCGGGCATTCTTACATTGCATATTGCTAGATACCATCGGGTAACCCGGGCATTCTTACATTGCATATTGCTAGATACCATCGGGTAACCCTGGCATTCTTACATTGCATATTGCTAGATACCATCGGGTAACCCTGGCATTCTTACATTGCATATTGCTAGATACCATCGGGTAACCCGGGCATTCTTACATTGCATATTGCTATTGCTAGATACCATCGGGTAACCCGGGCATTCTTACATTGCATATTGCTAGATACCATCGGGTAACCCTGGCATTCTTACATTGCATATTGCTAGATACCATCGGGTAACCCGGGCATTCTTACATTGCATATTGCTAGATACCATCGGGTAACCCGGACATTCTTACATTGCATATTGCTAGATACCATCGGGTAACCCGGGCATTCTTACATTGCATATTGCTAGATACCATCGGGTAACCCGGGCATTCTTACATTGCATATTGCTAGATACCATCGGGTAACCCGGGCATTCTTACATTGCATATTGCTAGATACCATCGGGTAACCCGCGCATTCTTACATTGCATATTGCTAGATACCATCGGGTAACCCTGGCATTCTTACATTGCATATTGCTAGATACCATCGGGTAACTTTGGCATTCTTACATTGCATATTGCTAGATACCATCGGGTAACCCTGGCATTCTTACATTGCATAGTGCTAGATACCATCGGGTAACCCGCGCATTCTTACATTGCATATTGCTAGATACCATCGGGTAACCCGGGCATTCTTACATTGCATATTGCTAGATACCATCGGGTAACCCGCGCATTCTTACATTGCATATTGCTAGATACCATCGGGTAACCCGGGCATTCTTACATTGCATATTGCTTGATACCATCGGGTAACCCGGGCATTCTTACATTGCATATTGCTAGATACCATCGGGTAACCCGGGCATTCTTACATTGCATATTGCTAGATACCATCGGGTAACCCGGGCATTCTTACATTGCATATTGCTAGATACCATCGTGTAACCCTGGCATTCTTACATTGCATATTGCTAGATACCATCGGGTAACCCGGGCATTCTTACATTGCATATTGTTAGATACCATCGGGTAACCCGGGCATTCTTACATTGCATATTGCTAGATACCATCGGGTAACCCTGGCATTCTTACATTGCATATTGCTAGATACCATCGGGTAACCCTGGCATTCTTACATTGCATATTGCTAGATACCATCGGGTAACCCTGGCATTCTTACATTGCATATTGCTAGATACCATCGGGTAACCCTGGCATTCTTACATTGCATATTGCTAGATACCATCGGGTAACCCGGGCATTCTTACATTGCATATTGCTAGATACCATCGGGTAACCCTGGCATTCTTACATTGCATATTGCTAGATACCATCAGGTAACCCGGGCATTCTTACATTGCATATTGCTAGATACCATCGGGTAACCCTGGCATTCTTACATTGCATATTGCTAGATACCATCGGGTAACCCGGGCATTCTTACATTGCATATTGCTAGATACCATCGGGTAACCCGGGCATTCTTACATTGCATATTGCTAGATACCATCGGGTAACCCGCGCATTCTTACATTGCATATTGCTAGATACCATCGGGTAACCCGGGCATTCTTACATTGCATATTGCTAGATACCATCGGGTAACCCGGGCATTCTTACATTGCATATTGCTAGATACCATCGGGTAACCCGGGCATTCTTACATTGCATATTGCTAGATACCATCGGGTAACCCTGGCATTCTTACATTGCATATTGCTAGATACCATCGGGTAACCCGGGCATTCTTACATTGCATATTGCTAGATACCATCGGGTAACCCGGGCATTCTTACATTGCATATTGCTAGATACCATCGGGTAACCCGGGCATTCTTACATTGCATATTGCTAGATACCATCGGGTAACCCTGGCATTCTTACATTGCATATTGCTAGATACCATCGGGTAACCCTGGCATTCTTACATTGCATATTGCTAGATACCATCGGGTAACCCTGGCATTCTTACATTGCATATTGCTAGATACCATCGGGTAACCCTGGCATTCTTACATTGCATATTGCTAGATACCATCGGGTAACCCTGGCATTCTTACATTGCATATTGCTAGATACCATCGGGTAACCCTGGCATTCTTACATTGCATATTGCTAGATACCATCGGGTAACCCTGGCATTCTTACATTGCATATTGCTAGATACCATCGGGTAACCCTGGCATTCTTACATTGCATATTGCTAGATACCATCGGGTAACCCGGGCATTCTTACATTGCATATTGCTAGATACCATCGGGTAACCCTGGCATTCTTACATTGCATATTGCTAGATACCATCGGGTAACCCTGGCATTCTTACATTGCATATTGCTAGATACCATCGGGTAACCCTGGCATTCTTACATTGCATATTGCTAGATACCATCGGGTAACCCTGGCATTCTTACATTGCATATTGCTAGATACCATCGGGTAACCCGGGCATTCTTACATTGCATATTGCTAGATACCATCGGGTAACCCTGGCATTCTTACATTGCATATTGCTAGATACCATCGGGTAACCCAGACATTCTTACATTGCATATTGCTAGATACCATCGGGTAACCCTGGCATTCTTACATTGCATATTGCTAGATACCATCGGGTAACCCGCGCATTCTTACATTGCATATTGCTAGATACCATCGGGTAACCCGGGCATTCTTACATTGCATATTGCTAGATACCATCGGGTAACCCGGGCATTCTTACATTGCATATTGCTAGATACCATCGGGTAACCCGGGCATTCTTACATTGCATATTGCTAGATACCATCGGGTAACCCGGGCATTCTTACATTGCATATTGCTAGATACCATCGGGTAACCCGGGCATTCTTACATTGCATATTGCTAGATACCATCGGGTAACCCGGGCATTCTTACATTGCATATTGCTAGATACCATCGGGTAACCCTGGCATTCTTACATTGCATATTGCTAGATACCATCGGGTAACCCGGGCATTCTTACATTGCATATTGCTAGATACCATCGGGTAACCCGGGCATTCTTACATTGCATATTGCTAGATACCATCGGGTAACCCTGGCATTCTTACATTGCATATTGCTAGATACCATCGGGTAACCCTGGCATTCTTACATTGCATATTGCTAGATACCATCGGGTAACCCTGGCATTCTTACATTGCATATTGCTAGATACCATCGGGTAACCCGGGCATTCTTACATTGCATATTGCTAGATACCATCGGGTAACCCTGGCATTCTTACATTGCATATTGCTAGATACCATCGGGTAACCCGGGCATTCTTACATTGCATATTGCTAGATACCATCGGGTAACCCTGGCATTCTTACATTGCATATTGCTAGATACCATCGGGTAACCCTGGCATTCTTACATTGCATATTGCTAGATACCATCGGGTAACCCGGGGATTCTTACATTGCATATTGCTAGATACCATCGGGTAACCCGGGCATTCTTACATTGCATATTGCTAGATACCATCGGGTAACCCGGGCATTCTTACATTGCATATTGCTAGATACCATCGGGTAACCCGGGCATTCTTACATTGCACATTGCTAGATACCATCGGATAACCCGGGCATTCTTACATTGCATATTGCTAGATACCATCGGGTAACCCGGGCATTCTTACATTGCATATTGCTAGATACCATCGGGTAACCCGGGCATTCTTACATTGCATATTGCTAGATACCATCGGGTAACCCGGGCATTCTTACATTGCATATTGCTAGATACCATCGGGTAACCCGGTCATTCTTACATTGCATATTGCTAGATACCATCGGGTAACCCGGGCATTCTTACATTGCATATTGCTAGATACCATCGGGTAACCCGGGCATTCTTACATTGCATATTGCTAGATACCATCGGGTAACCCGCGCATTCTTACATTGCATATTGCTAGATACCATCGGGTAACCCTGGCATTCTTACATTGCATATTGCTAGATACCATCGGGTAACCCGGGCATTCTTACATTGCATATTGCTAGATACCATCGGGTAACCCGGGCATTCTTACATTGCATATTGCTAGATACCATCGGGTAACCCTGGCATTCTTACATTGCATATTGCTAGATACCATCGGGTAACCCGGGCATTCTTACATTGCATATTGCTAGATACCATCGGGTAACCCGGGCATTCTTACATTGCATATTGCTAGATACCATCGGGTAACCCGGGCATTCTTACATTGCATAGTGCTAGATACCATCGGGTAACCCTGGCATTCTTACATTGCATAGTGCTAGATACCATCGGGTAACCCTGGCATTCTTACATTGCATATTGCTAGATACCATCGGGTAACCCGCGCATTCTTACATTGCATATTGCTAGATACCATCGGGTAACCCGGGCATTCTTACATTGCATATTGCTAGATACCATCGGGTAACCCGGGCATTCTTACATTGCATATTGCTAGATACCATCGGGTAACCCGGGCATTCTTACATTGCATATTGCTAGATACCATCGGGTAACCCGGGCATTCTTACATTGCATATTGCTAGATACCATCGGGTAACCCTGGCATTCTTACATTGCATATTGCTAGATACCATCGGGTAACCCGCGCATTCTTACATTGCATATTGCTAGATACCATCGGGTAACCCGGGCATTCTTACATTGCATATTGCTAGATACCATCGGGTAACCCGGGCATTCTTACATTGCATATTGCTAGATACCATCGGGTAACCCTGGCATTCTTACATTGCATATTGCTAGATACCATCGGGTAACCCTGGCATTCTTACATTGCATATTGCTAGATACCATCGGGTAACCCGGGCATTCTTACATTGCATATTGCTAGATACCATCGGGTAACCCTGGCATTCTTACATTGCATATTGCTAGATACCATCGGGTAACCCGGGCATTCTTACATTGCATATTGCTAGATACCATCGGGTAACCCGGGCATTCTTACATTGCATATTGCTAGATACCATCGGGTAACCCGGGCATTCTTACATTGCATATTGCTAGATACCATCGGGTAACCCGGGCATTCTTACATTGCATATTGCTAGATACCATCGGGTAACCCGCGCATTCTTACATTGCATATTGCTAGATACCATCGGGTAACCCTGGCATTCTTACATTGCATATTGCTAGATACCATCGGGTAACCCGGGCATTCTTACATTGCATATTGCTAGATACCATCGGGTAACCCGGGCATTCTTACATTGCATATTGCTAGATACCATCGGGTAACCCTGGCATTCTTACATTGCATATTGCTAGATACCATCGGGTAACCCGGGCATTCTTACATTGCATATTGCTAGATACCATCGGGTAACCCGGGCATTCTTACATTGCATATTGCTAGATACCATCGGGTAACCCGGGCATTCTTACATTGCATATTGCTAGATACCATCGGGTAACCCGGGCATTCTTACATTGCATATTGCTAGATACCATCGGGTAACCCTGGCATTCTTACATTGCATATTGCTAGATACCATCGGGTAACCCGGGCATTCTTACATTGCATATTGCTAGATACCATCGGGTAACCCGGGCATTCTTACATTGCATATTGCTAGATACCATCGGGTAACCCTGGCATTCTTACATTGCATATTGCTAGATACCATCGGGTAACCCGGGCATTCTTACATTGCATATTGCTAGATACCATCGGGTAACCCTGGCATTCTTACATTGCATATTGCTAGATACCATCGGGTAACCCGGGCATTCTTACATTGCATATTGCTAGATACCATCGGGTAACCCGGGCATTCTTACATTGCATATTGCTAGATACCATCGGGTAACCCGGGCATTCTTACATTGCATATTGCTAGATACCATCGGGTAACCCTGGCATTCTTACATTGCATATTGCTAGATACCATCGGGTAACCCTGGCATTCTTACATTGCATATTGGTAGATACCATCGGGTAACCCTGGCATTCTTACATTGCATATTGCTAGATACCATCGGGTAACCCTGGCATTCTTACATTGCATATTGCTAGATACCATCGGGTAACCCGCGCATTCTTACATTGCATATTGCTAGATACCATCGGGTAACCCTGGCATTCTTACATTGCATATTGCTAGATACCATCGGGTAACCCTGGCATTCTTACATTGCATATTGCTAGATACCATCGGGTAACCCTGGCATTCTTACATTGCATATTGCTAGATACCATCGGGTAACCCGGGCATTCTTACATTGCATATTGCTAGATACCATCGGGTAATTTCGCCACCGGATGGAATCTCTCTCTCGGATTTTTCTCCTTCTCTGCTGTGCGTGTCACGGGTGCGTGTCAGCGACCGGAAGTGACGTCATCAGCATCCGAGACTTCCGGTGGGTAGAGACAGCGTCACTCTACGCGTTTCACCCTTCTAGGCGTCCTCAGGAGTGACGTTGTGAGCAGTGTAGCTGGTATATATACACCCTCTAATTGGCATTAGATTACTTAACTGAAAAAAGCTGGTAGACACTTTGCAATGACTCAGAGAACTTCTCTGATGTATAGCCTGAGTGATTAAACACGCGATCGTGCAGGGCAGTTAGTGGGACCTAAATACTGAATACCTGCCCATTTGTATATTGGGCAAATATGTTCTGCAGATCGCGATAGTTCAAAAATCCTTGCTATATCTAACTTGTGCATAAACATTATTAAGTGCCAGGATTTGTATGCTGGCTAAGTCGCCTATATAAACATGACCATTGGTGTAACACATGAGCATGGTCTCTAAAATGCATCATATCTAATTAGTCAAGTATATCTCAGTGATAATAATTAAAGTACTTAATGCATAATAATGTTGGTATTCAAAATAGGCAATAGAATACCCCTATTTTGAATACCAACATTATTATGCATTAAGTACTTTAATGATATCACTGAGATATACTTGACTAATGTGTCTGTATCCTACCTCACGTTTGTGAGTGTAGCCCTTTTTGTGAACACCTGAACTAAGGGACTACGGTGCATAAACCTGTGGCTTCAGGAGCTCTGAGCCTCCGCATATTGGGAGCCTGGGGGTATACCTTTATCACTTGTGGTGCAGCGCCTCCACTCACCCAGGATCCCCATTATAGAGATTATACCCTGAGCAAGAACCTAACAACAGCAGTATGCAACAGCAACCTTTTTATATCACACATGAATAACAAATGATATGCAGACTTATCATATAACATTTACATACACACACACAACGTGGCTCGGCCACACCTTATTGGGATAATGTCCTGTACATAAGCGGCTCTGCCACTCTCCTTAGGAGTATGTCTCATAACCAGTAAAGTATGGTACCATATGCATTCTCTCAGGAAACCCAATTAGTTAGTGGGAGGCGGGATCAGCGCCTGGTGACCGGTGTAGGTGCACTTGTAGATAAGGATACCTTCCGGTCACTACGATGACCTTGACACTCCACAGGGGCCCTGGTGTTAATCCAGCCTTGCGCCATCTCTCCCTTCTGCAGCACCGTCAGATGGGAAATCCAAGATGGCGGCCGCAGCTCCGCAGCTCCGCAGCTCCGCATATGACCCTCACTAAAGGGGAACGTCCCTGACGACTATGGGCGTCCTTACAAATACAGCACCCTACGATGGCAGGGGAAAGGCTCCTGGGGCTGTGGGCATACCCTACCTAAGCAGACGGGTCACTGACCCTCTGCTCTCGCACACAAGGTTCCGCCAACCTCCTCCTTCACCTCCATCGCTGCTCTGACCCACCGCCCACACGCATCCGGTTCCTGCATACACAGTCTCGCATCCCATTGGTCCTCAGCCTCAGCTGACCTTCTCACAGTCAGAGTTCATAGTTCAACCCCCTCCAAGTCTCTACTTAATATTACCCTTCGCGCGCTTCCCTCGCGCATGCGCAGCCCAACTGGTACGCAGTAACTTCGCTGGCAAACAGGGACAATATGGCGCTGCCTATGTAATTGACAGCGCGGAACCTTTAATATATATATGCACATCCTTACATTCTCCCCCCTCCAGAATCCAGCGTCCCCGCTGGACTACCTAACCACATATATATATTAACTATGTACACAACCCTCTCTTCCTAGATTAGGTTACACATCTCATTAAACAGTACCATCATAGCTTGCATCCTATGCCGAGCCCACTGCTGAGCCTCATAATGGGGTGCCCCAAACTGATCATATGCCATTCGCATGGGAGGTTGACTGTTTCTTTGACTTCGGCGGGGTTGATCCTCCTCTGCTTCCTCTGCAGAGTGCTCAGTCTCAACTGGTATTTCCATCTCTACCCTTGAGGGGTGTTCAGCATTAGCACAGTCTCTTTGGGGTGTAAAACATGGACTTTGTGGGTCTAGAGGCTGACTCACTGGAGTCAAATGATCAATGTTCGGGCCAAAAGGCTCTTTACCCGTGGCTCCTTCGGGAGATGCCTCCACGGCCGGAAGGCCCCTTTGAGAGGTTCCCTCCATTGTATCCTCAGAGGTGGCAATTTTTATAGTCTCTGAGCCATCCTCTGTGTATTCAACTGCTCCATCTAGGGCAGTGGCTGGGGCTTCCAATTCATCCGTCCCTACTTGAGGTATGAGAAGCAGATGATTCCTATGCCACACTTTTACGCGGCCTTCAGAATCCTTGATCCGGTACACAGGAAGACCCGGCATCTGTGACTCCACCTCATACACACCCTCCCGCCACCGGTCTGCCAGTTTATGCTTCCCAGGAACACCTAAGTTGCGTAACAGGACCGCATCTCCGGGGTGAATTTCCTTGTAACGTACTTTGTGGTCATAACGCCTTTTATTCCCCGCATTCAATTGTGCGGTCGTCCGCTCAGCCAATTTGTAGGCCAACTGTAAACTGTCCTTTTGTCGCTGAACGTATCGGAAATGCGTCCTATTGGATACCCCATCGGTAGATATCCGTAGGCGCACATCCACCGGTAACCGGGCTTCCCTTCCGAACATCAAGAAATACGGGGTATACCCAGTGGACTCATGTCGGGTACAATTATACGCATGTACCAATGCTTCAACGTGTTTACTCCACTCCGTCTTTTGCGGGCTCGTCAATGTACCCAACATATCCAACAAGGTGCGATTGAACCGTTCGGGCAAGGCATCCCCTTCGGGGTGGTACGGGGTAGTACGTGACTTGGCAACGTTCAGTAGGGTGAGCAACTCCCGTATCAGTGTACTTTCAAAATCCCGGCCCTGATCGGAGTGAAGACGATTTGGTAACCCATAGTGAATGAAATATTTTTCCCATAGTACTCGGGCTACCGTTACGGCCTTCTGGTCTTTCGTAGGGAACGCTTGGGCGTACCTAGTGTAGTGGTCAGTGATCACCAGAACATTACTAACTCCCCGACTGTCGGGTTCGATACAAAGAAAATCCATACACACCAAATCCATGGGACCCGAACTTTTCAAGTGTGCCATAGGAGCCGCCCTGGTAGGCAGTGTCTTCCTTTGTAAACAACGATTACACTTCCTACAATATTGCTCCACTGACTCCCTCATTCTCGGCCAATAGAACCTATCCTGCAGTAGTCCAAAGGTCTTGTCAATGCCCAGGTGACCATGGTCATCGTGAAGGGCCCGGAGGACTAGTGTTCTCAAACGTTCCGGTAAAAACAACTGACGCCGATCGGGATGGTTATGATAGGAGATCACCCGATATAACAAACAATTGTCCATTTCAAACTTCCCAAACTCATTTAACAGGAGCTTCACCAAGTCTTTGGGGGCCCGCTTCAGTATAGACGGATTATCTTGCTGTACAGCTTGACGGGCTAGCTCCACTATGGGGTCTTGTGTCTGATAATGCACTAGATCCTTCCACGCTATGATATTATCTTCATTGATATTCATCCCTTCTCGACCTTGATAGGCCCGAGGAACAGCCTGCGCATGACATCCCAACGAGTCAACCACCCGTAATTCCGAGAATGCTACGTTGTCATCGACTATCGCCGCTACTGAACAGAGAGCACGAATCCCGGGGCCCGGTATCTCCTCCCAGACTTCCTCATCAGGGGTGGATTGCAGACCAGGTCGACGAGACAGAGCGTCGGCACCTATGTTGGTGGGTCCGGGTTTGTATTTAAGGTTGAACCGGTAATTGGCTAGAGCAGCTAACCAACGGTGTCCGGTGGCGTCCAATTTGGCAGACGTATTGATATAGGTCATGGGATTGTTGTCCGTGCGTACTTCGAACGGTACTCCATATAGATAATCGTGCAGCTTGTCCACCACCGCCCATTTTAGCGCCAAAAATTCCAACTTATGGACCGGGTAATTCTGCTCGCTAGGGGTTAAACTTCGGCTCGCGTAGGCCACTGGACGTAGCCCGGTCTCATACTTCTGATGCAAAACCGCTCCTAGCCCGCTGAGGCTAGCATCGACATGTAGGACATAGTCTCGCTCAGGATCCGCGTAGGCCAAGACGGGGGCCTGAGTGAGGCTGGTCTTTAAGTGTTTGAAGGCCTGTTCACATTCTGGAGTCCATGTCTTCCCAAAGGGTGTCTGCGCCGAGCTCCCCTTTCTCCCGGTTTCTCCCGGATACACCTTGAGAAGGTCATTCAGTCTCTTGGCCTTGCTGGAATACCCCTCCACGAACCGCCGATAATAGCCACAAAACCCCAAGAAAGACCGCAGCTCTTGAACATTTTGAGGTCTGGGCCAGTTCATCACCGCCTCGATCTTCCCTGGGTCGGTGGACACCCCATCAGCTGACACAATGTGGCCCACATACGTTACAGAGGTCCGACAGAATTTGCACTTGTCTAGCGACAGTTTTAGGCCCTCCCCCTCAAGCCTATCCAGCACCTTCATCAGTCTCTCGGAATGCTCCTCTAGAGTCCGCCCGAACACGATAATGTCGTCCAGGTACACTAAGCACTCTCGCGGGTTAAGGTCTCCGAGGGTTTTTTCCATTAGTCTCTGGAACGTGGCCGGGGCACCGCAGATCCCTTGAGGCATGCGGGTAAACTGGTAAAACCCTAAGGGACAGATGAAGGCCGTTTTTTCTTGGTCTTCCTGGCCCATGGGCACTTGATAATACCCGGACCGGAGGTCGAGCACACTGAACCATTTACTCCCGGTCAACGCATTCAGGAGGTCCTCGATTCGGGGCAGTGTATACTGGTCGGGGATAGTACGGTTATTCAGCGTTCTGTAATCCACACATAGACGGACCGTCCCGTTCTTCTTGCGGACTACCACAATGGGTGAGGCGTAAGGGCTCCGAGATTCCCGCACGATGCCAGCCGTTTCCATCTTGTCGATTAATCCCCTCACTTCGTCAACATCCCTTGAGGCAAGCCGGCGGGAGCGCTCCCGGAAGGGGGTGGCGTCGCTCATTCGGATGGTATGGTGGGCACTGCGACTGCACCCCACATCCATGTCACCAGTGGAGAACACACCCCTTCGGTCGTGTAGCTCATCCTGCAGCCTCTTCCTCCACTCATCCGGGAGGGGCGAGTCGCCAAAGTCAAATTCTAATGCCGGCGCTATGGTAGTAGGCGAGCTCCTAGCTAGTCCCGTCGAGGCCTCCTTCTCGGAAGTTACCGGGTATATCCTTCCTAGCGTCTGCCGCCGGTCAATAGTCATCGGGTACGGGGATATATTCTGCACATACACCCAGGTGCGCTTCGGGATCTTCCCTGGCCAAACGTTGTTCGTCCTGGGCCACACTCTCCAAGGTGAAGAGCTGATCCTCCGACCGTCGACGGGGGTAATGGCAAGCGGCGACCATCATTCGTCCTTCCCCCGGGGGAATCTGGGTCAGTCCCCATTCTTGGCTGTAGAGGACGCCATGCTCTTCCTCAGTCGCAATTTTACCGCAGACCTCTTGGAGGGCGGGACAGGCCGCTAGGGCCAGCAGTGGGGCTTCTCCTGCTTCCTGCAAAAACTGGCGGAATACCGCGCGCACAATGTCAGCGTTGGTCCCCAAGATGATTGGGACGCTGGGGTGGTCCTGCGGCTCGGGGCACACTAAGGCCTCCACTTCCATGGGGTGATGTTTACCAGTATTCAGCTGGAGAATATCTAACTGCACCTTTACTACTCCGTCTATGGGGTAATCTTCATGACTCAGTCCCCGTAGTCGCAAGGCATCCGCAGATAGCAACGGTAGTTGGTGTAGGTGTTGGTCGTAGAAGGGCCGATACACGATGGTCACTTGAGATCCCGTATCCAATAATGCGGCGGCGTAGATGCCCTCAATAACCACTCGAATAATGGAGGCGGGGCCAATTCGGGGGCTCGGAGAGGATGGCAACACCTTTTCATCCTCCAGAGGCCGGCACGGCATCGACTGCGCCGATCGGGACGACGTCCTCCGCGAGGTGGGGCAGTGGGCCCGTAAATGTCCCATCTTTCCGCATGCGTAACACTGCATTTGGCTGAGGTAAGCCTCGTCTCTCCTGGTTGGGGGACTTCGCCCAGTCGGGGGACGAGGTCTGGGTGTCACTGGGGTGGGGACATCCTCGGGATCGAGATCCCCAGGTTCAGGCACGTCGGGCTTTGGGTCCACTTTCTTGGCTTCTTTACCCCCGGGCGGTGGCTTCTTCCCGGTGGCTAAGTCACGCCCTAACAACACCATCTCGTGCGCTTGGACCCGATCCATTAAGTCGTGAAACGACAGGGCTTGCCCGGGCGTTATGCAGCTACTGACCCGCACCGACACGGGGTGTAGGGGTAGGAGGCCCCTCAGCAACTGAGTGGTACGTATTCCGTTGGCTTCTTTCCGTGGCAACACGCCTTTCCTGACCATATTCCAGAGATCCAGGTGTAGTCGCCTGAGAAAATCGGATACCATCTCCCCTTCCTTCTGGGCTAACGCATGAAATTTCGACATCAAAGTATACATGTCCACTGGAGCTCCATACGCCTTGGTTAGGCAGTAGATGAGGTCTGCCGCATCAGCTTCCGGGTTGTCGTCTCGGTAGTAGTGCACCATGTGGGACGCGGGGGGCCGTAAGCACTCGACGATGCGCTGTCTACGGACCGCGTCCGTGCAGGTCCATTCAGGTAGTACCTGTTCGGTATGATCCAGCCAGTCCTCTATCCCTACTTCCCCTTGGGGCGTGGGTTTCTCCCCGGAGAAGGCCTTTAACTTCCTGTACTGGAGCGACTGGGTGGTATTGTGGATAACGGCAGCTAAGGCGGGCAAAGAGGTGTCTCCCGGTAAGCTATCCCCGACAGCGGGGTAAGCGTCCAATCTTGATAGGCTAAGTCGGTTGAGGCTAGCCCGCAGGCCGGACGGGGTAGAGGAGGAGCCTAAGCTCAGGGCTGCGGGCCAGTGAGGGTGCAGGCCACGGTCAGGGGAGTGGTCGGGGCCTCCCGTCGCGGCGCCAGCGGTGGGGGTATACTCTCTCCGGGGGGTGGAAGTGGCCAGGGGCGCAGGGGTGTCCGCCTGGACGATGGGACAGCGCACCCCCGGAGCCTCGGGCAGCAGCAGTATACGGGGCAAAGCCTCGGGGCATATATCTTGTTCAGTGGCATACAAGATCCGGCGCCAGGTCTGGTCGCGGTCATAAAAATGGTCTTGTACTTGGGCATTGTCCAGGAGAGGAAGCTTTCGGACCTGCTCGGTCACTGTGCCTAACGAGATCATGGCGGGGACATGGCCCAGCGCGAAAACACGGTTCAAGGGAATCCCGCGCCGTTGGGCCCACTTGCGCACCTCGAGCGCCGAGGGCACCGACATGATGTGGGTTGGTTGCACAATAGAGACAAAAAAATGTGGGGGCACCCCAGGTCTAAGATCTCAGCAGCGCCTCCAAATGTAGCCCTTTTTGTGAACACCTGAACTAAGGGACTACGGTGCATAAACCTGTGGCTTCAGGAGCTCTGAGCCTCCGCATATTGGGAGCCTGGGGGTATACCTTTATCACTTGTGGTGCAGCGCCTCCACTCACCCAGGATCCCCATTATAGAGATTATACCCTGAGCAAGAACCTAACAACAGCAGTATGCAACAGCAACCTTTTTATATCACACATGAATAACAAATGATATGCAGACTTATCATATAACATTTACATACACACACACAACGTGGCTCGGCCACACCTTATTGGGATAATGTCCTGTACATAAGCGGCTCTGCCACTCTCCTTAGGAGTATGTCTCATAACCAGTAAAGTATGGTACCATATGCATTCTCTCAGGAAACCCAATTAGTTAGTGGGAGGCGGGATCAGCGCCTGGTGACCGGTGTAGGTGCACTTGTAGATAAGGATACCTTCCGGTCACTACGATGACCTTGACACTCCACAGGGGCCCTGGTGTTAATCCAGCCTTGCACCGTCTCTCCCTTCTGCAGCACCGTCAGATGGGAAATCCAAGATGGCGGCCGCAGCTCCGCATATGACCCTCACTAAAGGGGAACGTCCCTGACGACTATGGGCGTCCTTACAAATACAGCACCCTACGATGGCAGGGGAAAGGCTCCTGGGGCTGTGGGCATACCCTACCTAAGCAGACGGGTCACTGACCCTCTGCTCTCGCACACAAGGTTCCGCCAACCTCCTCCTTCACCTCCCTCGCTGCTCTGACCCACCGCCCACACGCATCCGGTTCCTGCATACACAGTCTCGCATCCCATTGGTCCTCAGCCTCAGCTGACCTTCTCACAGTCAGAGTTCATAGTTCAACCCCCTCCAAGTCTCTACTTAATATTACCCTTCGCGCGCTTCCCTCGCGCATGCGCAGCCCAACTGGTACGCAGTAACTTCGCTGGCAAACAGGGACAATATGGCGCTGCCTATGTAATTGACAGCGCGGAACCTTTAATATATATATGCACATCCTTACATGAGTATTCTGTGTATACATTTTTGGGCTAGAAAATCTTTTTTATCACTGTTTGCACAATATTGCACCATAAGCATTTTTTATGTGTTCCCACATGGTATGCGCTTCCTGATGATCCACCTGCCACATATTGCTAGATACCATCGGGTAACCCGGGCATTCTTACATTGCATATTGCTAGATACCATCGGGTAACCCTGGCATTCTTACATTGCATATTGTTTAGCCACGTAAGCGCATGATGATCGGTGATCAGTGAAAATTGCTGCCCCAACAGGTAACACCTCAACACTTCCAATGCCCACTTAATCAGACATTCCTTCTCAACCTTGGCATATCTGGTTTCTCTTGGATATAGCTTAAGGCTTATATACAAAACAGGGTGTTCCGCCCCTTCAACTTCCTGGCTAAGTACTGCCCCTAGCCCCACCTCTGAAGCATCACAGTGTACAATAAATGGTAAATTGAAATCTGGACTTTTCAACACTGGTTCACTGCATAAAATATCCTTCAACTGGGTAAATGCAGCATTACACTCTGGGGTCCAGGTCACCAAATTTTGTTCCTTATTCTTTGTTAGATTGGTAAGCGAGGATGAAAAGTTAGGAATAAACTTTGGTAATATCTTACCAATCCAAGAAAGGATCTGAGAAAAAGCGTAAATAAAAAACACAGTCTGAGGTTATTTTGAAACAGAATAACACGTGAATTTATTCAAGTCAAGTGCACATAGGAGACAGCTTTTGAAAAAAAAGCTCTCTCACAGATAACACGTTATGCCATATATTTATACCCTAAAACCTAAAGCTCCACCCCGGTATGGGGGGGGGCTTGCACGTCACTAATATTACCTCATTTTGTAATACATAACAATACTAAAGCTGATGTCATTTTGTAATACATAATAATACTGGATAACTGTCTGTCAGCTAAAAACCATTATAGGGTTAAATGGGATGTGCCTATTCTGCCACTTGGCACATTGTATGAGAATCAGTTTCTCTGTAAGAATCTGAGCTTATCTCAAGGGTTCTCACAACTTCTAGCCTGCCTTTGACAACCGTAACACAAACATAGATGACAACGAGTATCACAATCGCACACATTCAAAAATTTCGCTCCTAGTGTGTCACGGTAGCTTATGACAAGATATAATGAACACCAAATATCTGGGTTGAACTGAACGAGGCTTAGATATAATAAAATATAATTAATTCCTTAAATAAGGTGAACATAGCAATATAGTACAATTAACAGACAAGAAGGTAACACTTACTTAGTGTTGGGGGATGGAGAAGTATCCAATAGCAATTCTCCAACAGTCCAGTGACATTCAAGATGGAATTAGAAGCATAACTCCAGCAATCCAGTGACATTCAAGATGGAATCAGAAGCATAACTAAAAACTGTAGGGTTGACACAGTTTATATACCTGTGCAACCCTATTCTTAAGATTGAACACAGCCTATTGGTGAACAATTATCTGTATCCACTCTCTAATATGGAGACACAGACTAACAGACTAACCCATGCCCTCAGGTAACAGAGTTTGTTGATTGATTAATACTTAATCCCTAGACATTGGGTAACAATCAAGGCAGTTAACTTTTGATCACCGTGCTTAGGCTAGTCAGCCGTCTGCCCTTCATGACCTATTAGCCTAGCAAATGGCGTCTGCATTTTCAAAACAGATCCAAAATAAAATACATATACACTTTAATATCTACACATATTAATAAGTTCCATTCTGGTGGGCTCAGTGGGTCGACCTTTGTCAGTTTTTAGTGCCTAAAGTGACTCCACATATTGGCCAAATATCAACTCTCTGCGACCTCCAGAACTGGAGATACAGAAATGCACTTTAGAACATTAACATACAGGCTTATAATGAAACATGGACCAGGGGAACATACATTTTCAAGGTATAACAAGGTGCAAGCCGCAGTCCAGTTAACCCCTTGTCTCTCTGGTGAGGTCAGGGGATGGCCATATGGGGTGCAACCCCTTTAATACCGGGCCACCCCCTTTCTCCCTCTACATAGTGATCCTACCAATCCATCAAGCCCCAAAGGGTCCCAGTCTGTGACACTTTCTTTCCTAAGTCTTTCTTGAATTTCTTCTATCTTGTCTAACTCATGCTGTACCTTGCCACTCTGATCTTGGATGAAAATACAACATTGTTCTTTAATTAGGGCACATACACCTCATTTTGATGTCTAAAATGTAATCTAAAGCCATTCTGTTTTGTAAGGCCATAAGCCTGATCTGAACCTGTTCTTGGTTTAATGATGCAATAGCTGTAGTGGTGTGAGTGAGGACATCATCTAACATCTGTTATGTATGAAGCCTGTCATATAGTAACCCAACTCCTACATTTAGAACTAAACTAACCCAAAATTGTTCTTTCCATAAACTTCTTTTTAGCCCTGCAATATTTGGTGTTTGTAGTGTGTAAAAATGGATACAAAAATGCTAGACCTTTCTGCTGCTAGCTAAAGAAAATGGCATCTATCTCCACCATCAAATATTTTGAGAATTAGCACAACATTCTATTACTGAGACTTTGTGATGTTTGTGGGTGAGATGGTGAATTAGTGTAGTGTTAGATGTACATGGTGATAGATATCTACGATGTATAAGGAACACAGGCATATGAGTATTGTTGACAAAGCTCCGCAGAGCATCATCATGACAATCCTGTCATCTCTCTGTGGGTTATACCTTCGCAGACCCAATGGTGCATACATCTTAAAATTCTAACTTAAACATACTATTAAAGAATAAAAATATTGAGTCTTTTGAAAAAATTAAATGTTCTGAGTCTTTGAAAAAATTAAATGTTCCTGATAAGATCAGGCCTCTGCCTGGTATCTTATTTTCCTCGTTGGTTAACAGTCAGAGTTTTGACTCGTCAAAATGTTAACTTGATGCGGCTGTGCTTTAGATGACTTTGGTCTTTGGTAGAGCTGGAATGAGTTTTATGTGAGCCACGTGGATCCAGGAATCTCTGACACTTTAATTGCTGTATTGGTGGTTAGTATGGGCCTTTTCATCTGGGATGAAGAGCATGCTTGCGTAGGAAATATTTAACTATTAACCCCTTCTCGAGTAGGTGCACTTTCAACTTTGCCTAGAGAGACTCAAAAAATGTATTAGTGGCATACAATACTTATTATTTTTTTTATTACCAATAGATGGTCCTTAATTTGTTCCTTTGAACTACTGATAGTCATAAGTCATCCCATAAGTGTCTCATAGGGAGATAATTTATACCTAGGAGCAAATTCTTGTATCAATGTGTTTACTACTGTCTTAACATCCGCATATAGACAGAGGTATCTCCTATTAATGCTCCTCCTATTTAAAACTAAGCAGCTAATGTTGACTTGACTGTACTACAATCTAAATTCTTAAGAGTTTGGGCCTCAGCCATTGTCAAACTAATTGCTTCCATAATCAACTCTATCCTGTCTACAGGCCATACCCCTAAGACCTGGAAAACTACCAGAGCTGTCCCAATCTTCAAAAGTGGGGACAAAAACACTGCCTCAAACTACAGACCAATCTCTCTTCTCCCAATACACACTTGCTCTCATTTATGCCTCACTGTCATCTCCTCCAATGCAAATGGTATCAACCTTTTCATTAAATACTAACTAACCTTAAAACTTGCCCCACAAATTAAGCATCCCAATAGCCTGCACTCGTGGCTATTATCCCACACACAGTCACTCCTACTACCCCCTTTTGGCCAAGCACTGCCATCTACAGCACTTATTCCATCACCTGCTATCTCTGTAAATTTCCCTCAAACCTTAGATTGTAAGCTCTTCAGGGCAGGGATTTCCTTTCCTATTGTCTGATATTGCTGCACTTACTATTCTATTATAATTTCCTCTACTGTATTCTTTGTGAATTGCTGAGTACATTTTTGACGCTATATATAAATAAAGTCATACACTACAATACAATACTATCCAAAGTCATGGACAAAAATGTGTTTACTCCCAATTAAACAATTACTATACTAAGACAAATGCCCCTAGCGAATTCCAGTCTGGTCTCCACACCAAACACTCCATTGTTGCTATTCTGCTAAACATGTGAAATGCCTTGCATATAATGTATACCCTGCTCACTTATGTAACTGTATTTGTAGCTATGTATCACCTGTCCTTTAACTCAGTGGTTCCCAAACTTTTTCGGTTCAAGGCTCCCCAAGGCGATCAGGATTTTTCCGCGGCGCCCAAAGTAAAAACAAAGGTGTATATACATACCTAACAGTTGCAGTGCGCAGTTGGTGTCAATCTCACACCCTCACACCCTCTCACACCCTCTCTCTCTCTCTCTCTCTCTCTCTCTCTCTCACACCCTCTCTCTCTCACACCCCCTCTCTCTCTCTCTCTCTCTCACACCCCCTCTCTCTTTCACACACCCCTCTCTCTTTCACCCCCCCCTCTCTCTCACACCCTCTCTCTCTCACACCATCTCTCTCTCTCACACCCCCCCTCTCTCTCTCACACCCCCTCTCTCTCTCACACCCCTCTCTCTCACACCTTCTCTCTCTCACACCCTCTCTATCTCACACCCTCTCTCTCTCACACCCTCTCTCTCACACCCTCTCCCTCTCACACCCTCTCTCTCTCACACCCTCTCTCTCTCTCTCTCACACCCTCTCTCTCTCACACCCTCTCTCTCTCTCACACCCTCTCTCTCACACCCTCTCTCTCACACCCTCTCTCTCTCACTCCCTCTCTCTCTCTCACACCCTCGCACTCTCTCTCACATCCTCTCTCTCACACCCTCTCTCTCTCACACCCCCTCTCTCTCTCTCTCTCACACCCCCTCTCTCTTTCACACCCCCTCTCTCTTTCACACACCCCTCTCTCTTTCACCCCCCCCTCTCTCTCACACCCTCTCTCTCTCACACCATCTCTCTCTCTCACACCCCCCCTCTCTCTCTCACACCCCCTCTCTCTCTCACACCCTCTCTCTCACACCTTCTCTCTCTCACACCCTCTCTATCTCACACCCTCTCTCTCTCACACCCTCTCTCTCACACCCTCTCCCTCTCACACCCTCTCTCTCTCACACCCTCTCTCTCTCTCTCTCACACCCTCTCTCTCTCACACCCTCTCTCTCTCTCACACCCTCTCTCTCACACCCTCTCTCTCACACCCTCTCTCTCTCACTCCCTCTCTCTCTCTCACACCCTCGCACTCTCTCTCACATCCTCTCTCTCACACCCTCTCTCTCTCACACCCCCTCTCTCTCTCTCTCTCACACCCCCTCTCTCTTTCACACCCCCTCTCTCTTTCACACACCCCTCTCTTTCTCACAACCCCTCTCTCTCTCTCACACCCTCTCTCTCTCACACCCTCTCTCTCTCTCACACCCTCTCTCTCACCCCCCCTTTCTCTCTCACACCCCCTCTCTCTCTCACACCCTCTCTCTCACACCTTCTCTCTCTCACACCCTCTCTCTCACACCCTCTCTCTCTCACACCCTCTCTCTCTCACACCCTCTCTCTCACACCCTCTCTCTCACACCCTCTCCCTCTCACACCCTCTCACTCTCACACCCTCTCTCTCTCACACCCTCTCTCTCACACCCTCTCTCTCTCTCACACCCTCTCTCTCTCACACCCTCTCTCTCACACCCTCTCTCTCACTCCCTCGCTCTCTCTCACACCCTCTCTCTCTCTCTCACATCCTCTCTCTCACACCCTCTCTCTCTCATACCCTCTCTCTCTCACACCCTCTCTCTCTCTCACACTCTCTCTCTCACACCCTCTCTCTCTCTCACACCCTCTCTCTCACACCCTCTCTCTCTCTTACACACCCTCTCTCTCTCACACACCCTCTCCATCTTTCACACCCTCTCTCTCTCACACACCCTCTCTCTCTCACACCCTCACTCTCACACCCTCTCTCTCTCTCTCTGACCACACTCTCTCTCTTTCTCTCTGACCTCACTCTCTCTCTCTGACCTCACTCTCTCTCTCTCTCTCTGATCTCTCTCTTTCTGACTTCACTCTCTCTCTCTCTGACATCACTCTCTCTCTCTCTCTCTCTCTCTCTCTCTCTCTCTGACCTCACTCTCTCTCTCTCTTTCTCTGATCTCTCTCTTTCTGACCTCACTCTCTCTCTCTCTGACCTCACTCTCTCTCTCTGACCTCACTCTCTCTCTGACCTCACTCTCTCTCTCTCTGACCTCACTCTCTCTCTCTGACCTCACTCTCTCTCTCTCTGACCTCACTCTCTCTCTGACCTCACTCTCTCTCTCTGACCTCACTCTCTGACCTCACTCTCTCTCTCTCTCTCTCTGACCTCACTCTCTCTCTCTCTCTTTGACCTCACTCTCTCTCTCTCTGACCTCACTCTCTCTCTCTCTCTGACCTCACTCTCTCTCACTCTGACCTCACTCTCTCTCTCTCTGACCTCACTCTCTGACCTCACTCTCTCTCTGACCTCACTCTCTCTCTCTCTCTGACCTCACTCTCTCTCTCTGACCTCACTCTCTCTCTTTTAGCCATTTTTTCTTTTGGTTTGGCAATAGCTGAGGCACCAATTTTAATGAATTTATATTGTAGCAAAGTCAAGACCACAGTGACTGTTTAGTAAAACAATTAGTAAGTATTGTATGCAACTAATATATTTTTGAGTCTCTCTAGGCACATGTCAAAGTTGAAAGTGCACCTACGAGAGATGGGTTAATGGTCAAGCATTTCCTACGCAAGAACGTTCTTCATCCCAGATGAAAAGGCCCTACTACTACTATTAAAAGTACTACTCATCACCATTACAGCAAATAAAGTGGCAGAGGTCTCTTTTTGGATCCATGTTACGCATATGAAACTTATCCCAGCACCACCCACAGTTGCTTTAATCTACACCGTATCCAAAGTGGAAAAGCCTAGAGACACAGCCAAAATTCCAGGCCTCAACATATGAACTTTGAACTTTTTAATAATCTTTTTTCTTTACAGGTTTTGTTATTTTAATTATAAATGTATAGTCTATTAGGTTTGTGTAAATAGTGTGCACACAAAGACGATAGTGTAGGAACAGGTATATTTTGTTTAGTAATTGTTATTTTGTTTTTATTGATTTGTGTATAGCATATATGCACACCTTTTGTCACACAATGGAATCCTAGTAAACAAAGCCCATATTTTATATATAATATAACCCAATGTACTATCTATATTCAATAGGTTGCACCCCAGGAAAAATGAGTGTTATATTTAACCCCTTGAGAAAAAGACAATATGAAATTAGACATTTGTAGAACCATCTATAAGAAATTGGTTACGAAGGGTGTAGAAATACGAGTTTGCCCTAGGGAAGTTATTGACTCTGTGATAGGAGGACAGATAGAATATTACCCTGCAACTAGAACAGGTCATGTTATTTGGGGAAAATAGTCCAGTGTTTAAAGGTAGAGATGACGGATGGGATTTGTTGGGACTTGGTGGTTGGATTAGTTCTCTGGAAGTGAAGCTATTGGATGCTTTTGTGTGTGTGTCTGTCCTACTCATCACTCTCTATGTATGTGTCATATGCAGTAAACTTTGATCCAGAAGTGCGTTGCACCCCCACCGACGCTATGTCTCTTTTCGGTGATGTCAGCAGTCCCCCAGATGAAGAGACCGAGAAGAAATCAACTGTGCCGATATAATGGCCGAAAAAGAATGACAAGGCACAATTGGACAATCTCCTGGTCCAGCAGGACTATGCAATGGTTAACTGTTCTTTAAATAGACTGTCTCTAAAGAATAAGAGGGGACTAAGAAGATTGGATATGAGGCTATGAGGAAAGTGGGAGGTCACCCAGAGGCGTGTGTCAGCCACAAGGAAAGGATCATAAGTCAGCCATTTTTTACCATAGCAGCCATTTTGCTGTTTTGCCATTCTGAATAAATGCAGTATGAAAGATGCGTGCAAGATGGATATTTGTGCAATCGCTCCTGGTAGAAATTGGCCCCCACCAATTTTCACAAATTTTAGCCGCCATAATGTGCTAGTAGTTACAGAAGAGCAGTGTGAATAGTAATTTAGAAATTGGTAATAGGTTTTGTAGTAATAGTCAACCTGGTAAACAGAAAAGATATTATACCAGCCACACCGATATATATCTCTCTACAAACAAGAACTCCTGTGGCCATATATATATTTTTATTTTCTTCGGACCCCCAAAACCTGCACCACTACTTCAGTACGACAAAGTATATCAACAATATCAAAAACAATATAGTAGTTGTTAGGTTATGGACCCATGACAAAATGAGGGAAAGAGAATTGTTATGGGACTGATATTTATCGTTTGCATATTTGTAGTATTAGTTGTTATTACAGTATTTCATGTTGCAAATTAATGTGTTTATCTTTATGTAAAATGATTATGCCTTTTGGTAAGTCAGTTGATCACACATATGCATCACTGAACGTTAATGCCCCCATTCATAGTTTCCCAAATATGATCCATGACTCTAGACCTAATACTACTAGAGTCCAGATACCGTTAGTGGATTATGATAATATTCAAATCCAGTACGAGACCCCTATATCCTAGAGGTTGTCATTGTGATGACAAAAGGAGGGATTGATAATGTGTATATCAGGGGGGACTCCATTTTGTTTGCTATATAACCATTTCTCTATAACCATTATGTACTAACATTTTAGATCTCAGAAACTAACTAAATGCCAAATGTCATACGTAATTGTCTTTTCAAGTCAGATGTGAGAAAGTGACCTCTCACCCAGTTAATGCCAAACTGAACTATGTTTGTTCAGACTTATTTAGCTCTGAAGAAACAGGAAATGTCGCCAGCCATGCTGAGCATGACTTTTACGAATGTCTTACACAATATACTGTCCTGGAGAATGACATTTCCTTCAATTGCCTCCAAACTCGGTACTCAGGCCACTTCCCAGATCGTAAACTGTCTAACTGTCATTTGCTGAGGTAGACAGACTATGAATTAAAGGGGAAGTATGTTACTCATATCTGTGTTTTTTCTATGTTCAAGATGGCTATATAAACTGACTGTAAACCCTTTAATAAACGAGAGAACAGTTTTTGACAAAGCTTCACTGGTTGTCTGACTCAATTACTGCCCTCTCCCGAGCTCGTCCGCCATTTTGTTTTTCCAGATATCAGCGCTTTAAGAGTGGGTTTGAAGCCTCCGGAGGTGAATCGATTCGAGTGGCAGCAGACGTATTCTCACGCAGCGACATTAGAGAATAGGATACTTTCACTCTCTCTCTGACCTCACTCTCTCTCTCTCTGACCTCACTCTCTCTCTGACCTCACTCTCTCTCTCTGACCTCTCTCTCTCTGACCTCACTCTCTCTCTGACCTCACTCTCTCTCTGACCTCACTCTCTCTCTGACCTCACTCTCTCTCTGACCTTACTCTCTCTCTCTCTGACCTCACTCTCTCCTGACCTCACTCTCTCTCTCTGACCTCACTCTCTCTCTCTCTCTCTCTCTGACCTCACTCTCTCTCTCTGACCTCACTCTCTCTCTGACCTCACTCTCTCTCTCTGACCTCACTCTTTCTCTCTGACCTCACTCTCTCTCACTCTGACCTCACTCTCTCTCTGACCTCACTCAATCTCTCTGACCTCACTCTCTCTCTGACCTCACTCTCTCTCTCTCTGACCTTACTCTCTCTCTCTGACCTCACTCTCTCTCTCTCTGACCTCACTCTCTCTCTGACCTCACTCTCTCACTCTGACCTCACTCTCTCTCTCTCTCTCTCTCTCTCTCTGACCTCTCTCTCTGACCTCTCTCTCTGACCTCACTCTCTCTCTGACCTCACTCTCTCTCTCTCTCTCTCTGACCTCACTCTCTCTCTCTGACCTCACTCTCTCTGACCTCACTCTCTCTCTCTCTGACCTCACTCTCTCTCTCTCTGACCTCACTCTCTCTCTCTGACCTCACTCTCTCTCTGACCTCACTCAATCTCTCTGACCTCACTCTCTCTCTGACCTCACTCTCTCTCTCTCTCTGACCTTACTCTCTCTCTCTGACCTCACTCTCTCTCTCTCTGACATCACTCTCTCTCTCTCTGACCTCACTCTCTCTCTCTGACCTCACTCTCTCTCACTCTGACCTCACTCTCTCTCTCTCTCTCTCTCTCTCTCTGACCTCTCTCTCTCTCTGACCTCACTCTCTCTCTGACCTCACTCTCTCTCTCTCTCTGACCTCACTCTCTCTCTCTGACCTCACTCTCTCTCTCTGACCTCACTCTCTCTCTCTCTGACCTCACTCTCTCTCTCTGACCTCACTCTCTCTGACCTCACTCTCTCTCTCTGACCTCACTCTTTCTCTCTGACCTCACTCTCTCTCACTCTGACCTCACTCTCTCTCTCTCTGACCTCACTCTCTCTCTCTGACCTCACTTTCTCTCTCTCTGACCTCACTCTCTCTGACCTCACTCTCTCTGACCTCACTCTCTCTCTGACCTCACTCTCTCTCTCTCTCTGACCTCACTCTCTCTCTCTCTCTCTTTGACCTCACTCTCTCTCTGACCTCACTCTCTCTCTCTCTGACCTCACTCTCTCTCTCTGACCTCACTCTCTCTCTCTCCTGACCTCACTCGCTCTCTGACCTCACTCTCTCTCTGACCTCACTCTCTCTCTGACCTCACTCTCTCTCTGACCTCACTCTCTCTCTGACCTCACTCTCACTCTCTCTGACCTCACTCTCACTCTCTCTGACCTCACTCTCACTTTCTCTGACCTCACTCTCACTCTCTCTGACCTCACTTTCACTCTCTTAGACAGACACTCACTCTCTCAGACACTCTCACTCTCTCAGACACTCTCACTCTGTCAGACACTCTCACTCTGTCAGACACTCTCACTCTCTCAGACACTCTCACTCCCTCAAACACTCTCACTCTCTCAGACACTCTCACTCTCTCAGACACCCTCTCTCTCTGACCTCACCCTCTCTCTCTGACCTCACTCTCTCTGACCTCACTCTCTCTCTCTCTCTGACCTCACTCTCTCTCTCTCTCTGACCTCACTCTCTTTCTCTCTGACCTCACTCTCTTTCTCTCTGACCTCACTCTCTCTCTCTGACCTCACTCTCTCTCTCTCTGACCTCACTCTCTCTCTCTCTCTGACCTCACTCTCTCTCTCTCTGACCTTACACTCTCTCTCTCTCTCTGACTTCACTCTCTCTCTCTGACCTCACTCTCTCTGACCTCACTCTCTCTCTCTGACCTCACTCTCTCTCTCTTTCTGACCTCACTCTCAAATCAAATCAAATCAGCTTTATTGGCATGACGAAAGAACATTTCAGTATTGCCAAAGCATGAATAGTAAGGGATGGGGGACAATAATTACACGAATACTAGGGGTAGGGTATAATGATTGCACAGTATATTGGTAACAGTTTCGCATAGGGATGTGGGGGTTAGTGGACATCTCTCAGCTTGTGGCAGGTGCTGATATAGCGTGCAGCCAGTTCTGCTGTGGTTTCATCTTCTCCCAGGAGGATCGTTATTTTTTGGTTCTCTAAATTATTAAAGTTCTGGATAACAGCAGTGAGTTTCTCTAGGTGGGCACTCCTCATTTCAGAGTATTGTGTGCAACGCAACAGGAAGTGCGTTTCATCTTCTACCTCACCTAGCTCACATCTTTGGCACAGTCTCATCTCCCGGGGCTTCCAGTTCTGTCTGTGCCTGCCTGTTTCTATTTCTAGGCTGTGGGCACTTATTCTGTACTGGCCCATGGTCTGTCTCTGTTTTGGGTCTTTTACCTTCAGTAGGTAGGGTGCCAGAGTGTATTCTCTCTGTAGGCTGTGGTAGGTTTCCAGCTTCTTTGAGCGCTGGATATCATTTTCCCATCTTGTCACATACCGCTTCTTCATTTCGTTGGAGATTGAGTTGATTTCTTTTTTCGGCAGGTTGTTGATCTGTGTGGGGTTTTGTCCTTGGAGTGAGAGGACAAGTTGTTTGATGGCACAGGGTTTAGTGAGGAGGTCCTGACTTTGCATTGCTCTGTAGCAGTAAGACTGTGGTTGCCTCTTGTTTAGGTGAGCCCAGAATGTCAGTGCTCTCTTCTGTACCGTGAGCAGTAGAGGAAAGCGGCCCAGCTCAGCCCGGCATGCATTGTTTGATGTACTCCTGTGTACTTGGAGAAGGTGTTTGCAGAATTCCAGATGCAGTATTTCTGTTGGGCTGGTATCCCATTTTGTTAAGTCTGGGTATGTTACAGGGCCCCACACCTCGCTGCCATACAGAAGGATGGGTGTGTGGAGTCTGGGTATGTTACAGGGCCCCACACCTCGCTGCCATACAGAAGGATGGGTGTGATGATGCTGTTGAATATTTTCATCCAGATTCTTATTGGTGGTTTGAGGTGGTACATCTGTTTCCTTATTGCAACCGCATCAGAGAGCCGGCTCTGTTTTCCAACGTGCACGCGCAGGGGTCTGATCTTCACCGCATTCACAGTCTCAGACTGCGAGGTGATGCGGTTCCCTGCTCGTGTGGTTATACAGGTTCTCAAAGTGCCCCGATGGACACTCTGAGCCTCTCTAGTCCTCTCTATTGCTCTATTTATGGTAGAGGTACTATGTACTAATTAGGTCCCTTGCTTTACAGCGAGCTGTATTGGACACTATTACCACTCAGGGATTCCCTGATAGCAGCCTATAGGGACTCTACAGTTCACAACAGCACTCAGACTGCTTATATATGTAATTTGTCTTCAATGATCCCTGGTTTAAGGAGGTATCAGTCACTGTACATAAGTATACCTGACCTCAGGGTCACAACATTTACAGTTTATCACCTATTAAGCAGCTGAGAGCTCACTATTGCCGATTATCGCCTCTGATTTTTATTGTGTACCAGCTCATGTATTCTGATAAAACATACTGTTTCTTTGGTTGCTACCCACAGCTAAATGTGTTAGTGTGCTGTTCCCTGCATTAGTCTGCACACAGTGCAATGAACCTGTGTACACCACCACTGAGGTTATTAGAGGTCAGACCCTCACTATTACTCTACATTATAGCAGGGCACTACAGGTCAACCAGACCAAGCACCGCACCTACCTATAAGGTCACTATAATTACTGACTGGAGTCTTAACTCCTCACTTACCTTATTAGCATTGTGAGTGACTGGTAGCAACTTACCTGATAGTCCCTGAGCACACAATAACTATCTAGCCTTACCTGGTTCGCTTTAGGCGCATGCGGCCATTAGTACTCACCTCAGAGCCAGTGAGTATAGATTGGATAGATCCTCATAAGGATTTTAGCTTAATGTGCTATCTGTTTTTCACAGAACACACTTACACTCTAGATCCAAAACCTATATGGTTCTAGTATTGAAGGTCACTATTCTTTCAGGTCGTCAGTTTTTAACACCCATTATTTTATATATGTGATACAATAAAGTTATGTTTTAAATCATTCACTTTACACACAGAGCGTGAACCTGAGTGCTGTATTTGGGTTCTATTTCTACTCCACCCTCTATTGTGCATATACCCAAAGCACCGTTCATTTATTACCTGTCTGAGGCAGTAGCAGGGGCTCCCCTATTATCTGGCAGTTAAATAAGGTGAACACAGCAATATAGTACAATTAACAGACAAGAAGATAACACTTACTTAGGGTTAGGGGATGGAGAAGTATCCAATAGCAATTCTCCAACAGTCCAGTGACATCCAAGATGGTATCAGAAGCACAACTCCAGCAATCCAGTGACATTCAAGATGGTATCAGAAGCATAACTAAAAACTGTAGGGTTGACACAGTTTATATACCTGTGCAACCCTATTCTTAACATTGAACACAGCCTATTGGTGAACAATTATCTAACGTGGAGACACAGACTAACAGACTAACCCATGCCCTCAGGTAACAGAGTTTGTTGATTGACTAATACTTAATCCGTAGACATTGGGTAACAATCAAGGCAGTTAACTTTTGATCACCGTGCTTAGGCCACTCAGCCATCTGCCCTTCATGACCCCTTAGCCTAGCAAATGGCATCTGCATTTTCAGAACAGATCCAAAATAAAATACATATACACTTTAATATCTACACATATTAATAAATTCAATTCTGGTGGGCTCAGTGGGTCGACCTTTGCCAGTTTTTAATGCCTACAGTGACTCCACATATTGGCCAAATATGAACTCTCTGCGATCTCCAGAACTGGAGATACAGAAATGCACTTTAAAACATTAAAATACATGCTTATAATGAAACATGGGAACAGGGGAACATACATTTTCAAGGTACAACAAGGTGCAAACCTCATCCCTGGACCGCAGTCCAGTTAACCTCTTGTCTCTCTGGTGAGGTCAGGGAATGGCCATATGGGGTGGAACCCCTTTAATACCGGGCCACCCCCTTTCTCCCTCTACACCTCCCCTTCTTAATGGGTGACCTGTGGCCCACTGGCCCTAACGGGGAGTGGGGCACTGCTGGCACCCTTAACGAACTCAGTCTCAGAGGGATAGTCCTGACGTGAAAGTTCATCAGCATTGCTGTTTTCACTACCCTTTTTGTGCTGAATAGTAAACTCAAACTCTTGCAAAGCCAAGCTCCACCTTAGCAACTTGGCATTCTCCCCTGATGCCCTCTGCAGCCAACTCAGGGGGTTGTGGTCTGTGAGGACCGTGAAAGTCCTTCCATATACATAGGGCTGGAGTTTTTTGAGCAAGCACTCTTTCTCAATGGTGGCATAAGCCACCTCTCTGGGGAGTAGTTTTCGGCTGAGGTACACCACAGGGTGCTCTCTACCGTCGTCCCCCACCTGGCTCAACACAGCCCCAACGCCATAGTCCGTGGCACCAGTCTGTATAAGGAAATGTTTGGTATAGTCCGGGGCAGCCAGTATGGGGGCCCCAGCAAGCGCAGTTTTCAGTGCCTGGAATGCAGCAGCACAGGCAGTTGCTTCTTAGTCAAATCAGTCAGGGGTTTGGCCACAGCGCTGTACTGTGGGACAAACTTCCTATAGTACCCTGCGGTGCCCAAAAATGCCATGACCTGTTTCTTGGTTTTTGGAACAGGCCACTGAACTATGGCTTCTACCTTGGCTGGCTCTGGTTTGAGGTGCCCTCCACCCACCCTGTGCCCTAAGTACAGGACCTCTGCCATCCCTACCATACACTTAGTGGGTTTCAAGGTAAGCCCAGCCTCCCTAATTCTTTCCAGCACCGCAGCTACATGTCCTAAGTGGGAGTCCCAGAAATTACTAAAGACAGCAATGTCATCTAAGTAAGCCCTGGCATAGCTCTGCATCCCTTCCAGTAACCTATTGACTAGGCGTTGGAAGGTAGCCGGGGCATTCTTCATCCCAAATGGCATCACTAAAAACTCATAGAGGCCACTTGGAGTGATGCATGCTGACTTCTCCCTAGCCTCCAGGGTCAGTGGGATTTGCCAATAGCCTTTGCTCAAATCCATAGTGGTCAGATACTTTGCCCCCACGAGTTCATCCAGTAACTCATCCATGCGGGGCATGGGGTAGGCATCTGACACCGTCCCAGCATTGAGCAAGCGGTAGTCCACACAAAACCGGGTGGTCTTGTCCTTCTTAGGGACTAGAACTACCGGGCTTGCCCAAGGACTCTGGGATGGAGTAATTACCCCTAGGGTCAGCATCTCCTCTATCTCCCTTTCCATACTGGTCTTGACCTCTGCTGACACTCTATAAGCGTGCTTATGCAGAGGCTGCAGATCCCCTGTGTGCACTGGGTGTTGTGTGAGATGTGTGGTCCCTGGAATGTCAGTGAAGAGGGCCCTAAACTTAGCTAGCATGTCCCTGGCTTCTACCTGCTGCCTAGCACTCAACTGTGTCCCTACTGTATCTCTACCTGCTCCACAGTGTTTCCCTGCCTAGCCTCCCCTAGGAGATCAGGCAGAGCATTGCTCGTCGGATCCTCCAGCAGTGGGCTACAAATGGCCATTACTGCTCCCATACTCGCTTTGTACTCTTTCAACATGTTAATGTGATATGTCTTGTGCCTCTCAGGCTCTACCTGTACAACATAGTTGTACTCATTCACCTTTCGGATAACCGGGTACGGTCCCGACCAGGCAGCCATCAACTTGTTCTCCCAAGTGGGTTTGAGAACAAGCACCTGCTGTCCTGGGATGAATTCCCTGCTACGGGCATTCCGGTCATACCATTGCTTTTGCTTGGTCTGAGCAGCCCTGAGGTGGTCCTGTGCCACCCCCATGAGTATCTCTAACCGGTCTCTGAGATCTACTACATACTGGATCACTGAAGCATCAGTAGCAGTAGCTCCCCCTTCCCATCCCTCATGGAATAGGTCCAGAGGTCCACGTACCCTGCGGCCATACAGTAGCTCGAAGGGGGAGAAGCATGTAGATTCCTGCGGTACCTCTCGGTAGGCAAACAGCAAGTGATGTAAATGAATCTTCCCAGTCTTTCCCCTCCGCCTCTATAAAGGTCCGAAGCATCTGCTTCAGGGTACCGTTAAACCTCTCACATAATCCGTTTGTCTGGGGATGGTAAGGGGTAGTGCGCCGGTGCTGTACACCGCATGTATCCCAGAGATAATGTAACAGTTCACTCATGAACTGCGACCCCTGATCGGTTAGGATCTCACTAGGGAAACCTACCCTAGAAAAAATGTTCAGCAAAGCTGCTGCCACTGTCTTGGCATCTATGGTGCCAAGCGCTACCGCCTCAGGGTACCGGGTGGCAAAATCCACCACCGTGAGGATGTAGCGCTTCCCTGACCTGCTAAGAATCAAAAGGGGTCATACAAGATCCATCGCTACTTTCTGCAAGAGTTCCCCTATTATCAGTAGGAGTTTCAGGGGTGCCTTCACACGGTCGCCCGCCTTACCCACTCGCTGGCAGGCATCACAAGAGCGGCAGAAAGTGCCCACATCTTGAGATGCCCCCGGCCAGTAGTAACGCTGTAATAACCGGGCTCGCATTCTGTTGACCCCCTGATGTCGTGCTAACGGAATAGAGTGAGCTACCCGTAACAGTTGCTGTCGGTACTCCTGGGGCACTACTAGCTGTCGCTTACCGGTCAATCCCTCCTCTATCCCTGGGTTCCCTTCTTCTCTATACAGGAGTCCCTTATTCCATAGGCAGTGTTCAGTGCCTTCCCCTGCCTGAGATTCGGACGCCCAAAGTCTCACACCAGCCAGGGTAGGGTCTGTCTTCACTGCCTCCCTAAACTGGGCTCCTAATTCTGGCCACACCCCAGTCATGTCATTGTTCGGAGAATGGGGAAGGGTGAGGGGAAACAGTAAGTCAGTCTGTGGTTGCAACTGGTCCTGGCTTACCTCCCCGGGCTCCTCTGTGCCCTCCGCTAACATTGGTCCCAAAGGCTGGGGGACTGGCGCCGCCACCATTGCCGCTGTCTGGCTCCGGGTAACCGCCGACACTGCAGCGGGTTTGGGCACTCGGTCGTAGGTGCAGGTCATCGGACCCAGATCGTTGCCAAGAAGAACTTCAGCATCCAAACTGGGTAAAACCCCCACCTCCCGCACACCCTGGCCCTCCCCCCAATCCAAAAAGATTCTGGCCACTTGCATGAAACGTGGCTCTCCGTCGGCCACAGTTATCTGTATCCCAGGGCCTGGGTGTATTTCCTCTGGCCGGACCATATCAGGTCGGACCAGGGTCACTGCAGCTCCTGAATCCATCAAGCCAACTGCTTGCCGGTCACCGACTGTGACCGGGGTGAGATGTCTGCTCCGGCCGTCCGTCTGCTGCAGATCCGCGCTGAGATGTCCTCTGCTCCTGGCTGTAGGCACCTATGAAACCGGGACAGGTGTGGCATGGGACGTCTCGCTGGGAGTTGGTTCCATGACCAGTCCGGAGTCTTTGGTGGAAGCCACACGCACGCAGGCTACCGGCTTCGCAGCTGGGGTGCGTTGCCCCTGATGGGGTCCGCCAGCACGCAGGGGTTTCGAGCAATCTGGTCTGATGTGACCAGGGTGGTTGCGGTTGTAGCACCGGCGCTCGTGCCGGAGCTCCCCCGCCTTCGGTGGACTGCTGCCCACAGGCGGCCTCTGAGTCCAATGGGGGGTATTGGCAGACTTTTTGGCCGGTGCCGCCGCCACAACCGCCTTGGCTACTGCTTTGGCGGGCATCAGGGCTCGGCTGGCCACATAGTCGTCTGCAAGCCTCGCCACCTCCTGGTAAGTCTTAGGTTTCTTGTCGTACACCCAAGCCCTCACCGCCAGCAGGCACTGCTCCATGAGCTGCTCCTGAAAGATGAGGTCCAGCAGGCGTTGGTAAGTCCGTGCCTCATAGCCCTCCACCCAGCGTATCCCGTACAAAGCCATGTGGGTCACGTAGGTAACATAGGACTCCAGGAGCTGCCTCTCTTCCTGCCGGAATTTACCCTGGTAGGCTTCAGGGGTAAAACCGTACTGAAACAATAACAGTTCTTTCAGGTGGTCATAGTCATCAGCATACTCATCTGGAAGCGCCATCATCGTCTGCTTAGCCAAGCCGGACAGTAAGGGGTCCAAATGTGCAACCCGATGCTGGGGAAGCACTTTGTACCGCCGACACTGTGTTTCAAAGTTCTTTAGAAAACTGTCGATCTGATCGGTACCTTCCATGAACTTGGTGAGACTGTGCTGATCCAGTTTGAGTTCATCTTTGTTGGGTTGGACAGGGGGGCAATAAGCGGGTCTGCTCACTGCCATAGTGATAAACTGCAGCCCTTCCTCCAGTGTCCCTCTGTCACCCCACGCAGTAATCAGTGCCAACATTTCAGGGGTGAACGGACTGGTAGCCGCAGCAACCAGTACCCCTCCTGTTGCACTGCTCCCGGGAGGTGCACTCGTTCCCTCCCCGAGATTCCGCCGCCCCGGCACTGGGTTCCTTCCCTGATCTCCGGGTGGCTGTATAAGGGCAAGCTGAGCCGTATCCTGAGGCTCTGCAAGCCGGGCTTCATAGTCACCGATTGCGTCAACCATGTCTGCGACCTCCTGGTTCTCATAGGGCAGTCCATATTCACGGCACTTGTCCTTCAGCTGAGCTCGGGTCCTCATGTTGGATGAGCCTTCAGCCTCGTTCATGGTTCACAGTCGCAGCAGTGAGGTGGTGTTACAACTTGTGTTAACTGTTGCACTACTGTGTGTTCAATATCTTTAGTCCCAGGAACTCGCAATTCCCTTCGAGTTCCCACTATATTACAGGGTCCCGCAGTACACTGTAATACAGGTTAAGTTTAAACCCGCCGCTGCCACCAGTTAATTATATGCTTGTCACGGTAACTTCTGACAAGATATAACAAACACCAAATACAGTATCTGGGTTGAACTGAACGAGGCTTAGATATAATAAAATATATTTATTCCTTAAAAAGGTGAACACAGCAATATAGTACAATTAACAGGCAAGAAGGTAACACTTACTTAGGGTTGGGGAATGGAGAAGTATCAGCTAGCAATTCTCCAGCAATCCGGTGACATTCAAGGTGAAATCAGAAGAACAAGAACTGTAGGGTTGACACAGTTTATATACCTTTGTAACCCTATTCTTAACATTGAATACAGACTATTGGTGAACAATTATCTGTATCCAATCCCTAACGTGGAAACACAGTTTAACCCATGCCCCCCAGCTAGTTAGCCCATGCGTACTGGGACTCTGAGGGTCTTATTTCTGTAGCCCCATAATTAAATCAGGGGCGACGACCAGTCTACCAGATAAAGTATCAGGCAGGATCTTCATTGTTTGTAGGTGTAGATATAACACTTACAAACCACTCCAGTTTGATGCTTCTCCGCCCTCAGGTAAACAGTTAGAGTGGCAGAGTCTTTTGATCAGTACTTGGTTCCTAGACTTTGGGTCACCCCCCTGACCATTTGCATTCCTTTGTGTGAAGGAATCTGCGCGGGTTTTTATCCCCGCCTTGGAATACAATATTAAAGTTAAAACACAGACATATTAAAATATCCGGTTCCGTTAGGTCTAGCGGGTCCAAATTTTCCAGATCTTAATGCCGGAACTGGGACATCATATGATCGAAGTTTCAGCCTGCTGCGACCTTCAGAACCGGAGATACACAAATACCACTTAAACCGTTTCATACTTTAACACAAAATTCTCCGCGGTAAAATAAATCACAGTTTGTCACTAAATCCCCATTGTGGTGCAGACACTGACATTATAGTGAAACATGGGAACAGGGGAACATACAGTTTTCTGACATGACAAAGTGTAAGCAACATTCCTGGACTGCAGTCCAGTTAACCCCTTGCCTCCCTGGTGAGGTCAGGGGGTGGCCATATGGGGTGCAACCCCTTTAATACCGGGCCAACCCCCCTCTCCCTCTACAATAAGGACAGAAGGAGAAGAGATAAGGCAGGGGAAGAGGATGGAGGGGAGGGGGGGAAAGGGAGGGAAAATATTGATGGGACCAGGATAGAGAGGGTAGGGAGGGAGAAAGATTAGTCCTCCCCCGACCCCGCCCATCAGGTCCCTAGCCACTACTATCCCTGTCCTAGAAACCTGTTCCTTGGTTTTTATTTATGTGAATTCCCAATTCTCTGCTCTGTGGCCATGGCTCCCATGTTATTTAAAATGTTTCCATTTTGTGACTGAGTTGTGCTGAGAGTTTCTCCATGAGTCTGACCTCATTCACTCTTCTGACTACAGTTCGCTTGAATGGGGCATTAATTTTCTTCCAAACTGCAGCTATGGAACAACGAGCCACAGTAAGGATAAATCAGACTAATTTTCTCAAAGGTGTTTGAAGGTTTTCAGTAGGCCTGGCCAGTAAAAAAGTCATCGGATTTATCTGTATTCTTATTTCTGTGAGGTCCTGGATCATGTCCTGAATCATAAGCCAGAACTTTTGAATCTGCGGACAAGTCCACCAGATATGAACCATATCTCCTCTCTGGCCACACCCCCTCCAGCAGAGATCAGGGGTTCCAGGGAAGATCTGACTCAGCCTACTTGGAGTTAAGTACCAGTGAAATAGAATTTTGTACTGTATATGTTTTCTTTTGTTGTACAAATTGACGTTTTAGCTGCCGATTCCAAGATATCCTCCCAGTCTTCTGTATCTATTTCCATATTTAGGTCTTCTGCCCATTTTAACATATAATTATGATTGGTGACCGTCGCTGACGATGCTATTTCCGTATATATTTTCGAAATCAAACCCCTCTGGTATGAACCCCTTCCGCACAGCTTTTCAAATTTTGTTATATTGGCAAATGTTGTTCTTTGTGAGGTTGCTTGCAGGAAATGTCTAATCTGGAGAAAGCTGAAGGTCGGAAGATTCTTAATGAATGGGGCATTAATTTTCTTCCAAGCCGCAGCTATGGAACAACGAGTCACAGAAAGGATAAATGAGACTAATTTCCTCAAGGGTGTTTGAAGGTTTTCAATACAGAGGCGACACGTTTTATTATGACAGGGCTAGCACCGCAAGCCGGGGCATCTCCCGGCTTGCTAGCCCCATCCCCTCGGCGTGCCGCGCGTCACCGATGCTCCCCGGGGGAGCCCTGGTGTCCCGCGATGTGGGGGACGGCGGCAGGGGGTTCCGGGGGACCCGGCGGACCCGGCGAGGGGAGGAAGAAATCCCCGATCGGAGGGCGCTCCTCCGTGTCTTCGGCGCGCGCCCGGCACACTCCGGCGCGCGCCAGGTTACTGCTGCGGCCGAGACCGGGCAAATGCTCCAATAAACTCGGCCGCAGCAGTAGGCCTGGCCAGTAAAATTGTCAGCTGATTTATCTGTATTCTTACTTTATTTATAAAATGTTTTACCAGGGAGTAATACATTGAGAGTTACCTCTCGTTTTCAAGTATGTCCTGGGCATAGTTAAAATGACAAATAATACATGGTTACAAATACAGTTACATAAATGAACAGGGTATACATTATATACAAGACATTGCATGCACAGTTAAAGATAATATATATTATAGGCTTATGTAACAGTTACAGACCAGATTAAAATGTGAGACAGCTTTAGTTTTGAAAGAACTAACACTGGTGGTGGATGTGAGAGTCTCCAGTTTTGGGGTGCACGATAAGAGGAGGAGCGACCGGATACTTTGTTGAGCCTTGGGACCATGAATAGTCTTTTGGAGTCTGATCTCAGATAAGTGCTGCATGTGGTAGGGGTGGGGAGCTTGTTCAGATAGATGGGTAGCTTGCCCAGCGAGTATTTGAAGGCAAGACAGGAAAGGTGAACTGTGCTCTTAGACTCGAGTAATGACCAATCTAGTTCTTTGAGCATTTCGCAGTGATGTGTGTTGTAGTTGCATTGGAGAACAAAATGGCAAATTGAATTGTAGAAGGTGTCAAGTTTGCTAATGTGGGTTTGGGGTGCTGAGCTTTATACTATGTCTCCATAGCATTAGCATCTGCTGTACGATACGCTTTCTGACCAGGAGACTTAGGGAGGATTTGTTCCTGTAAAGTACACCTAGTTTGGCATAGGTTTTGGATTTCAGGGTATCAATGTGCATTCCGAATGTTAAGTGGGAGTCAAACCATATACCCAAGTATTTAAAACTAGTAACAGGAGTTAGGATGGTGTTAGCGTTGGTTCTGATCTGGGGCTCAGTCGCTGGAAGCTTTAAAAATGTAGTATTGGTCCGAAATACCATTGTTACAGTCTTGTCAGTGTTTAAAAACAGTTTGTTTTGGGAAATCCAGTTTTTCAGTCTAAAAAAGTCAGACTGAAGTATGTGTTGAAGGTCAGAGAGGCTATGGCTGTGTGCATATAGGATTGTGTCATCTGCATACATGTGTATTGAAGCTTCCTTACAAGCTGTGGGAAGATCATTAATGAACACTGAGAAGAGTAGGGGCCCCAGAACAGAGCTTTGCGGGACACCACAGGTGATATCCAGGGGGTTGGAGTTAGAGCCTGAGATGGACACATGTTGGGATCTTCCTGATAGGTAGGACTGAAACCAGTTTAAAGCATGCTTCCCTATTCCAGAGCTCTGGAGTTTGTTAAGCAGGATAACATGATCAACAGTATCAGAAGCCTTTGCAAAATCTAGGAATACTGCACCAGTGAGTTGCCGCCGTTCCATTCCACACTGGATTTTATTGCAAACTTTTAGCAGGATAGTTACGGTGGAGTGTTTGGGGCGAAAGCCAGATTGGAACTGGCTAGGGAAATGTGTCTTGGTACTGTACTGTAAGGCATTGCGTATATCACTATATTGGAGCACAGTGTCTTACCTGCCAGTATTGGGGGGGGGGGGGTATTTCCTGCACTTTATCTTTGCCCACCTCCAGACATATGCACATGCAAAACAGAAACCGAAATAAATATTTTTTACACACAGTACACACAGTCCAATACATTACACATGCCCCCCACCCCTTCCTTTTTTAGTGCAGCAGACAGCTCTGAAAATAAAAGATTAGTGCTTGAAAGGGCATTTTACACATGATCCCACCCCCTCCCCCCTTCCTTTTTAGGCATTGCGTATATCACTATATTGGACTATACAGTTACTACTGTCAAACTACAGTATATACTGTAACTCTATACTACATTATAACTACAGAATACTGTACAGCAGTGTTTCCCAATCTGTGCGCTGCGGCGCCCTGGTGCGCCGTGGCTTGCCTAGAGGGGCGCCGCGATTAGCCTCCCCACCATCCCTCCGATCATCTCTCCCCACCATCACTGCTTCATGCCGGCCGGCCGCAGGGGATTGGCTGCAGGCAGAGAGGAAGTCGGGGGTGGGGCTTCCGCTTTGTGCAGAGCACACGGTGAGTGTGTGTCTGCCTCTCCGCTCCTGCCTCCTCTGTCTGCGCGGTGTCCCGTCCCCTTCTGCCCCGGGTGATAGGAGAAGGTAGGGGGGGTGATAGGAGAAGGTAGAGGTGATAGGAGAAGGTGGAGGGGGTGATAGGAGAAGGTGGGGGGGTGAAAGGAGAAGGTGGGGGGGGGGTGATAGGAGAAGGTGGGGGGGGGTGATAGGAGAAGGTGGGGGGGTAAAAGGAGAAGGTGGGTGGGGTGATAGGAGAAGGTGGGGGGGGGGGTGATAGGAGAAGGTGGGGGGGGGGTGGGTGATAGGAGAAGGTGGGGGGGTGATAGGAGAAGGTGGGGGGGTGATAGGATAAGGTAGGGGGGTGATAGGAGAAGGTAGGGGGGGTGATAGGAGAAGGTAGGGGGTGATAAGAGAAGGTGGAGGGGGTGATAGGAGAAGGTGTGGGGGGTGGGGGGGGGGGTGATAGGAGAAGTTGGGGGGGGGTGATAGGAGAAGGTGGGGGGGTGATAGGAGAAGGTGGGGGGGGTGATAGGAGAAGGTGGGGGGTGATAGGCGAAGGTGGGGGGGTGAGAGGAGAAGGTGGGGGGGTGATAGGAGAAGGTAGGGGGGTGATAGGAGAAGGTGGAGGGGGTGATAGGAGAAGGTGGGGGGGTGATAGGAGAAGGTGGGGTGGTGATAGGAGAAGGTGGGGGGGGGGGGTGATAGGAGAAGGTGGGGGGGGGAGAGAGGTGTGTACATTTGCCTGTCCAGTGACTGCACGGATCGCATTCCTTTCCCCCCCCCACCCCCCTCCCCCCAGTCACTCACATCCATCGCTGCCTCTGCTCTCCAATGTGTGTACTGTATCTGTGTGTGTGTGTGTGTGTGTGTGTATCTGCATCTGTGTGTGTGTATTTATTTATGTGTGTGTGTGTGTGTGTGTGTATTTATTTGTGTGTGTGTATTTATTTGTGTGTGTGTGTGTATTTATTTGTGTGTGTGTATTTATTTGTGTGTGTGTATTTATTTGTGTATGTGTGTGTATTTATTTATTTGTGTGTGTGTATATGTGTGTGTAGCGGTCATGTAAAGTGGCTACAGTCATCTCTCCTGCTGACAGTAAGGCCTGGTAAGTTATGGGCATGCCAGCAGTAATTATGGAGGTTTGCCCTCACACCCTGGTGAGGCGCCCTATGTATGGATGGGAGTGGTCATGAACTCTGACTCCATGGTTAGTGATGTCAGAGTTATGCCAGCCCCCAGAGTACATAAGGCACAGCACTGATCAAAAGTTAGTTGTTGCTGAGGAGTTCCTGTTGCTGTGCTGCTCTGTCAGTAAGAGGACATGGAGGTCTGCAACACTGTTGCAGTAGTCTAATGCAGAGCTGTGAGTCTGTTAGCACAAAGGAGACAGAGACAAGCTGCCTGGGAGAACTGTGACCAGGGACCTGGCACAGGGCCGAGATCCCTGCGGGGATAGGGAACCCACCTATTAAGGGAAGGCGTACCTTTCAGAGGGAAGCAGCTGGACGATGGAGGGCTAAGTACACCCCATTGTGGAGGGCAGCTAGCCCACCTCAAGCAATAAAGATGCTCTTATTCAAACACCCTCTCGTGTACATGTGTGGAGTGAATGTACAGAGGGGAGCACCACAGAGGAGTTCCTCGTCAGGACCATCCCCAAGTGACCGAAGGGACCCTGATGAGGTGGAGGCGCTGCACTGGAACTAGGTGAGACTCAAGACACTACCTCAGCTGCCTGTCTGGACGGGTTCTCCCCACACACCATCATGCGGGAGACTCAGGAGTCCTGTTGCCAACAGGTGCACCACCAGACACTACCACACTGTAATGGGGACCGGTTAGACCACAGGGGCCAATGTGAGATTGGGTGGGTCAGGCCGGGCCAGAAATACCGTTACATTTGGAGGCGATCTGCTGAGATCAGATCTGTCATCAGGACAGGCTCTAGCTAGGCACACTGGGAAACAGGGAGAGAGTCTGCTGCCACTCTGTGCTGCGTAGGGACGGACTTAGGGGTGGTCAAGGGGCTGACGGGATATTGTCAGTTCGCAGGGACAACCTAGGGGTTGTGAGGGGTTTGGAGTGAGGGGTTTGGAGCCGGGCTATAGCTAACCGAGTCACTTTGAGGCAGTGCTAGTTGGTAGGACGCCAGAAGGGATAGCCTGTTAACGTGGTCAGGAATCCTGGAGAGGGTCTGCGCTAGGCTGACCAAGAGAGGTAGACGCCCCAAGTACTGCATAGCACAGCCAGAGTACCTAGCCCATTCCAGACACTTACCATAGGGAGCACAGACTGGGAGGAAGGAGACACAGCAGACACTGAGAGAGTGAGCCTAGCCTGAGGTAGTGCACATTGAGTCTAGCCTAGGTCAGGTACACATGTGGTGGTGCATCTGAGCAACTCTTTATTGTACTGGTGTGGTGGCTGCCCCGCAGAGCGGAGCCCCATGTACGATAATTGGTACAAGAGCGTGACAACCCAAGGAATGGAGTATCCGCGTGGTGCGGAGAGTACAAAATGGCGATCAGAGGCTGATGGGGAAGGCACCCGTGGCGTGCGCCCCACTGAAGAGCAAACTGTCGCTGAGTTGTCGCTAACGAATCTGCTCTGGAGTGGAGCGAAGGCTGTAGCCGCACCGTTTTGGTCCATCTTAGGACCGCCGGGTACTACCCTGGAGGACAGTATTGAGGACATTGTGATTGGGGCTGATGGAAATGAATTCCAAAATGGCGGTTCCCGCTTCCCTGGGAGACCGCGTGGGCCAAGTGCAGAGAATTCTGCAAATGCAAAATTTGCAGGGAGTTGGCCAGGAGTGGCGCCAACAGGAAAACCCCGCCCTGATGGGGGGTATGGCGCGAAAGCTGCAGCCGCGCCCTCATGGACAGTGACTAATTCAGCCCCAGTGCTGGGTCACCCGATAAATCTATGGGACCTCCCCCTAATCTCAACCAGGGGGAGTGGTTTCCAATTATGCCCCGTGGGCATGAATCCAGCGGAGCAAGGAGCTGGTGAGCCGGCGGTACTGTTACCAAAAGTAGTTCCTGCCGCTGATACTGCATGCAAGAAGGAAGGGTATTTTGCACGCAAGGCAGCTGAAAGAAAACGGCTGGAATTGGCGGCAAAAGAAGGACCCCACCCTGTTGGGGATAAGGGCGTGAAAGCTGAGGCCACGCCCCCCAGGACTGTGAAAAGTTCAGCCCCTGTGCCGGGGCATCCAATTAACTTGTGGGACCCTCCCCAAATATTCACCAGGGGGAGGGGTCTCTATCTCTGCCAGCCAAGACCCGAGTTGTCTGAGGGAGGAGCTGGGTGTGAGCTTCCTGTCCCACAGTTGCGAGCTGGTGAACAGGAGAGACCATTGTGCAAAGTGTCTCCCGTAACCAGCACAACAAAGAGCGAGATGGACATTGGGGTATATCCCTATTTATTGCCAGGAGGCTCCCTGGTAGTCAAGGCGGGAGCAGACACAGCCATGCTGACGGCTGAAGTCCCGCATACGGCCTGCAACGAACCAGTTGATCCCGGAGAATGGGGATCGCTCCTAGTGATCGCAACGGAGCCTAGAGAGAAAGGGGTCTACAACCGCGGTGAGAACCCGGAACCTCACCGTCGGTCCCCTGCGGAAGTGCCAGTACTAGCGTCGGAGTCTGCCTCATCGGACGAGGAGCAGGCAAGCCCGACATCAGTGGTGATGCGCCTACCGGCGGACCACTACAGCGGTGCTGGAAAAGAACCGGCACTTACCTGTGTCGCGGCGGAGCGGAGTCTCGTGTCGCCGGTGCAGAACCAACCCGAGAGGCGGAGTCCCACGGCCGTGGTGACTTGCAGCGCGGAAGGAGGAGAGGATTCCATCCCGAGCCGACGGAGCGGTGAGATACATCCTTACCCTTCCCAGGCGCCGGTGGTGGCAACGGCGGAGGAAGGCCTAGCCCAGGCCCGAGCGGAGCGGAGAGCAGAACCATCACTTCCGGCGGCGGATATCGTTGTGGAGGAAGAGATCCCGCATGGGGATCCATCGCGAGATGGCGGAGTATCCGGTTCCGGTGATGACGTCACTTCCGGCGGAGGTAGCGGAACGACCAGAGAGAGAACCACAACGCCTCAGCGATCGGGCAGTGCTTCCCGATCACCTGTGTCAACAAAGGGCTGGCAGGCTGCGAGGAGAGCTGAGACGGGTGAGGCCCAACCAGCGGCACGTCCACACAATGATACGGGACTATCCGAAGGCAGAGAGCGGGTCGGAACCCCGCGGATGCCCATTTCCTGTCCCTATGCCCAACCCCATGCCCTAGGTAATGCCCCTGTCCCTGTCACCTTTTCCTGTGGGTCCACATCCAGTTTGGGAGTGTCGGAAGTGTCCCAGGGAACCGGTGAGGAACGGACTGGGGAGAGACTGAACAGCTATGCCTCTGATGGTGGGTCGAGGGGTGGAGGGCAGTTGGGAAAAGTATCCGAGTCCCGATGGGTACCTAGTGTGGCCGTAGTTAAGTCTCAGGATAGCTCCAAACGAGAGAGGTGGTCTAGGCCTCTTTCATCAAGGACCTCTGGGGTCGCT
>NW_027453818.1:511860-606860 GCF_040206685.1 Ascaphus truei | reverse complement strand
GTCTGAGAGAGAGAGAGAGGTCAGAGAGAGAGAGAGGTCTGAGAGTGAGGTATGAGAGAGTGAGGTCTGAGAGAGAGGTCTGAGAGTGAGGTATGAGAGAGAGAGAGAGAGAGAGTGAGGTCTGAGAGAGAGAGTGAGGTCTGAGAGAGAGAGTGAGGTCTGAGAGAGAGTGAGGTCTGAGAGAGAGAGTGAGGCCTGAGAGAGAGAGTGAGGTCTGAGAGAGAGAGTGAGGTCTGAGAGAGAGAGTGAGGTCTGAGAGAGTGAGGTCTGAGAGAGAGTGAGGTCAGAGAGAGAGAGAGAGAGAGAGGTCTGAGAGAGAGAGAGAGAGGTCTGAGAGAGAGAGAGGTCTGAGAGAGAGAGGTCTGAGAGAGAGAGGTCTGATAGAGAGAGGTCTGAGAGAGAGAGAGAGGTCTGAGAGAGAGAGAGAGATAGAGGTCTGAGAGAGATAGAGGTCTGAGAGAGAGAGAGGTCTGAGAGAGAGAGGTCAGAGAGAGAGAGAGAGAGAGAGGTCTGAGAGAGAGAGGTCTGAGAGAGAGGTCTGAGAGAGAGAGAGAGAGGTCTGAGAGAGAGAGAGAGAGGTCTGAGAGAGAGAGAGAGGTCTGAGAGAAAGAGTGAGGCCTGAGAGAGAGAGTGAGGTCTGAGAGAGTGAGGTCTGAGAGAGAGAGTGAGGTCTGAGAGAGTGAGGTCTGAGAGAGAGAGTGAGGTCAGAGAGAGAGAGAGAGGTCTGAGAGAGAGAGAGGTCTGAGAGAGAGAGAGAGAGGTCTGAGAGAGAGAGAGGTCTGAGAGAGAGAGAGAGGTCAGAGAGAGAGAGAGGTCTGAGAGAGAGAGAGGTCTGAAAGAGAGAGAGAGGTCAGAGAGAGAGAGAGAGAGAGAGAGAGAGAGAGAGAGAGAGGTCTGAGAGAGAGAGAGAGAGGTCTGAGAGAGAGAGAGAGAGAGAGGTCTGAGAGAGAGAGAGAGAGAGAGGTCTGAGAGAAAGAGAGAGTGAGGTCTGAGAGAGAGTGAGGTCTGAGAGAGAGAGTGAGGTCTGAGAGAGAGAGTGAGGTCTGAGAGAGAGTTAGGTCTGAGAGAGAGAGTGAGGTCTGAGAGAGAGTGAGGTCTGAGAGAGAGAGTGAGGTCTGAGAGAGAGAGTGAGGTCTGAGAGAGAGTGAGGTCTGAGAGAGAGTGAGGTCTGAGAGAGAGTGAGGTCTGAGAGAGAGTGAGGTCTGAGAGAGAGGTCTGAGAGAGAGAGAGAGAGATCAGAGAGAGAGGTCTGAGAGAGAGAGAGGTCTGAGAGAGTGAGAGAGAGAGGTCTGAGAGAGAGAGAGGTCTGAGAGAGAGAGAGAGAGAGAGAGAGGTCTGAGAGAGAGAGAGGTCCGAGAGAGAGAGGTCTGAGAGAGAGAGTGAGGTCTGAGAGAGTGAGGTCTGAGAGAGAGAAAGAGAGAGAGGTCTGAGAGAGAGAGGTCTGAGAGGGAGAGAGAGAGGTCTGAGAGAGAGAGAGAGAGGTCTGAGAGAGAGAGAGAGAGAGGTCTGAGAGAGAGAGAGAGGTCTGAGGGAGAGAGAGTGAGGTCTGAGAGAGAGAGAGTGAGGTCTGAGAGAGAGTGAGGTCTGAGAGAGTGAGGTCTGAGAGAGAGTGAGGTCTGAGAGAGAGAGAGTGAGGTCTGAGAGAGAGAGTGAGGTCTGAGGGAGAGAGAGAGGTGAGAGATTGAGAGTGTGTTAGTGTCTGAGAGAGACACCAACTGCGCACTGCAACTGTTAGGTATGTATATACACCTTTGTTTTTAGTTTGGGCCCCGCGGAAAAATCCTGATCGCCTTGGGGAGCTTTGAACTGAAAAAGTTTGGGACACACTTCTGTACAGTATATACTGTAACTCTACTACATTATAACTACTCTATAACTATAACAAGTTGAAACAATTTAAAACACAATTTTTTTTTGTAAATGTAATGCTGGTGTAACCCTGCTTCCCCCCCTTCCCCCAGACTCTACGGTGGTGTCTAGGGTGCATGAGGGCGGATTACATGCGGTGTGGTGCATACCTGTGAGGAACAGGAGGGCCTGAGCTTCCCGTGATGTTGTGGGGGAGCCAGTACCAGGCTTCTGGGGTGGTAGTCTCCATGATCTCTTAGTGGTGCAGCGCCTCCATCTTCTATACTCCCAGGAATATGGGACAGGACCGGTATAGAAGATCCCCTTGGGTCCCAGGGTAGTACTTTCCAAGTCACACACAGTCTTTGATGATAATGAATAGTCTCTTTTATTGACAGAGCAGCAATATCCCAACGATAGTGGCTTTCAACAGCCGCAACAACAATAGCCAGGACGGGTTATTACACCGCTCGCCTTTCACCCAGATAATTCCTCCTCTCCTTCCCTCCCAGTCGCTCCTCCGGCAGGATGGCCTGAGCTAGGGCTTCAATACCCCGTGGCCCACCCCCGAGGTTAGACTCGAGGTGGGTCTTGGATTTTCCCCATCACCCCTGGCAGTGGGGTGAGGGCATTGGTCCACCAAGTCTATAATTCTATCAGCTCTACTAAAGGACGCTGAATCTTTCCGCTCTTCTCTCTCTTGCACTCTGCGCAGGGGAGATCGTAGTCTCCTCCGAATCCTCGGACCGATCCGCAGGATTCCTTGACTCATGGCATATTAACTGCAATGCATACTCTCGGCATCACTATTAACTCTCTAACTACTCACCGAAGTTGGCTGCTAAATATAGAGCTAGCCCCGCCCCTCGTGATGTCAGCACAACCTCCCCTCTTGCTCACGCCTGCAGCAGAGTCCAGGCCTGCGTCTACCACTCAGGATAAGGCTATGAAGGGGGAAAACCCATGATGATTACTGGTGCCTGATCTTAACAGGACTTACCACAGCAGAAGGAAGATAGGTATATCCTGTGCTGTTTACAGGGGGCTACACTGGCTTTGCATTTTTCAAGACTGTAGGGTTACCATCACATTTTTAAGTTATGGTGGGTGAAGAAGGCAACAAGAAACCTCCACCGTACTGCATATAGCAAATAAAAGATAACTTGTGAGCACATTCACATGTCTTGCTCTGTTTGCCCCCCCTTGCTCTGTTTGACCCCGTTTGCCCCCTTGCTCCGTTTGCCCCCGTTTGCCCCTGTTGCTCCCGTTTGCCCCCCCTGCTCCGTTTGCCCCCCTTGCCCACCCCCGCTCTGTTTGCCCCCCCTTGACTCCCCTGCTCCATTTGCCCCCCATTGCTCGACCCCTGCTCCATTTATCCCCCCTTGATTCCCCCGCTCCGTTTGCCCCCCTTGCTCCGTTTGCCCAACCCGCTCCGTTTGCCCCCCCTCCCCACGCTACGTTTGCCCCCCCCCTCCCCCACGCTCCGTTTGCCCCCTTGCTGTTTGCCCCACCCGCTCCGTTTGCCCCCCGTCCCCCCGCTCCATTTGCCCCCTTGCTCCCGTTTGCCCTCACCCGCTCCGTTTGCCCCCCCTTGCCCACCCCCACTCTGTTTGCCCACCCCCGCTCCGTTTGCCCCCCCTTTCCCACCCCACTCCGTTTGCCCCCTTGCTCCGATTGCCCCACCCGCTCCGTTTGCCCCCTTGCTCCGTTTGCCCCACACGCTCCGTTTGCCCCCCCTTTCCCACCCCACTCCGTTTGCCCCACCCGCTCCGTTTGCCCCCTTGCTCCGTTTGCCCCACACGCTCCGTTTGCCCCACCCGCTAAGTTTGCCCCCCCTCCCCCTGCTCCATTTGCCCCCCCGCTCCATTTGCCGCCCCCCCTGCTCCGTTTGCCCCCCCTTTCCCACCACCACTCCGGTTGCCCCCTTGCTCCATTTGCCCCCTTGCTCCATTTGCCCCACCTGCTTTGTTTTTACCCCCCTGCTCCGTTTGCCCCCCTCCCCCTGCCTCCCCCCTTGACCCCCCCTCCCCCAGCTCCATATGCCCCCCTCTCCCCCAGCTCCATTTCCCCGCCTCCCCCCTTGCCCCCCGCTCCGTTTGCCCCCCGCTCCGTTTGCCCCGCGCTCCGTTTGCCCCCCCACTCCGTTTGCCCCCCGCACCCAACCAAGTGTCAGTCCACGCCCACCCTCTCACCCCCACTCTGTCTGTCTGTCTCTCTCTGTCAAATCCTCCCACACAGGCCCTAACAAAGGGGATCATCCAATTCCCCCCCCCCCGGCCCATACTGAATTCCCCCCAGAAGTATAATATGTGGTGCTAAGAACCGTATACAGCTTATGATAGTAATGGTATAAAGGGGATGAATCCTATATGAGGTCTGGGATGTAATCTTGGTTGTAGGGGAGTACTGGGTGTGGTATCCTAGTTGGTAAACCACCATTGGTGGCACTCAAATTGTCCAGGAACCCAAAGGCTGAAGATCACCCCAATAAACAGTACCCTAATCCCTTAGTAGAATAATATGACCATGTAGCAAGCAGGAATACTCCCGAATCCGCTGCAGCGTCCATGCTGATCCCACCAGACCTCTGGGTGCGCCTCCGTCCTTGGAGATGGATGCAGACAGAGGAGAGAAGTGGCAGAGCACAACCGGAATCATCCAAACAAGAAACATTAGGAGGAAAGTGCGTTATCCATAATAGTCACGGAAGGAGAAAAGGCGTTACCCTTCCCTGCCACACCCTTTGTCACATTGGGTATCTTTGTCTTTTGTTGTAAATATTAAAATAAACAGATTGCATTGTAATGTTTTTTCCATATTAACAATAACAAGAAAACAGTTACGTAAAAGTTGCGCTAAAAAAAATTCCGTGATACGTGCGCTATGGGGGGGGGGGGGGGGGGGGGGAGGGGGGACCCTGCTGCTTTCATTTGTCCTGGGCCCCATGATTTCTGTTAGCGACCCTGCACTACACACACAGCACAGAGTATATCACCAGACGTCACTACACACACAGCACAGACTATATCACCAGACCGCACTATATACGGTGGGAGATGGGGGTGAGATTGTCACTATGTTTCTCACCAGCCCACAGCCAGCACCACGTGCAGCTCTCACCAGGGGGCTCTCACCAGGGGGCGCTCACTGCACCTTGCTTGGGAGCCCACCAGGGGTCACTGTTCCATATGAGCTCAGGAGGAGCTGGTTAAAGGCGCTCTGGCCTCCCTTCTTCCCTCTCTATGGTCCCTCTGCTGCAGCCGGATGTCCTGGTGTGTGAGGTTTGATTCCGGCAGGAAACACTGATCCTGAGCACAGACTGTCCCACATCCTGAGGGGGGAATCCAGGTCACTCCCACAGGGAAGGACTGAGAGATCACAGGGGCTCCCCCCACCCTCCATAGGAAGTACACACACAGTGAGGGGGGGATAAAGTGCACATCTCAGGCACTGAGGGGGGGACACACTGAGGAATAGGCTCTGCAGCCTCTAAGTCCCTTTTCCTGTGCCCCCCTCACATTGCCCACCCCCTGCTGCACAGAGATCTTCAGCCTGTGTTATTGGGTAAGTGCTTTCCTCCTCCTCCCTTCCCCTCCCTTGTGTGACCTGTGCACATTATCCCAGTGCTGTTCTGAGCTTCCTTACACACAGGAGCCTGAGAGGCTGAGCCTCTGATAGTGAGGGGGGCCTCTGGCACTGGGGGGGTTACTCCTCCTGTATCACAGGGACTGGGAGATAATGGGGGTTATTTTACATTGGGAATTAACATTAGGAATCAGTGAGGATAAGATTGGGAAAGTTATTAAATAGAGTTAGAAAGTAATTAGATTGAGGGAGTATTGGTTGGAGTTTAACTCCTTCATTACCACAGGGGCCAGCATTGTGTGTGTGTTATGGGCTATAGCTTCTCTGTGTGAGGCTGACACGTTTGCCCGGGGACAGTCCTGGTCTGACAGTATGTTCTGATGTCCCAAATATCTGCTGCATTCTCTCATGTCCTAGTTTTAAATAATGTGTCTGTGCAGAGCTGGAGATGTAGAAGTGAGACACAGAGCCCTCTTCCCTCCCCAAATCTGCAGTGCAGAATTACAGCTGAGGGAGAGCAGGGTGACCCCAGGCATGGAGGTGAGTGCTGTGTCTGGGTCTCTGTGTATGCGCCGCCATATAGAAACCCAAGCATGTGGTAGTCTCATGTCTGTAGCATACAAGGGGTTAACCCCTCATTTTCTAAATGTTGCTAATATACAAAAGTCACAGAAAGCAGTGTACACACCTGCACTTATTAATATACACACACACACACACCAAGCAGTGTACACACCTGCACTTATTAATACACACATACAACAAGCAGTGTACATACACAGCTATATACCGTACATGCATGTAAACTGGCTCATGTACGTACATACATAAACAAACATCTATAAATAGGCAAACATACACCCACTAATATGTACAGTACATGTGATTTTCTATAAAGGTGTGCACGTAAATGAAATGTTTATATGTATGTGAGAGTTAAGTGGTTAACAAGGCTTATAATGGTCAAGCCCACTTGGTTAACCCTGACCCGTGTGTTAGGGTCTTAGTGTCAGCTCTGGGATCCAGATGTCTAAAATGTATTACTGCAACTGTATACTAATTTTGGCGACATTAAAGAATTATGTGATTTTTGCCTTTGCTGTGATGCTGGGATCGGGAGGTTTCTAGGCTGTAAGTTTCAGGGTGGGTTTGGCGGAGAAAGTCTTTGCTGAATGTGTCAGTGTATCGGGGTTCCGACTTGTGGGATACCCCAAGAGTTGTATCCGGACATTGAGTGATGTCCTCGGATACAGCTAAGCGCATTACACCGCCAACCTCGTACCCTGAAAACGCTCTTACGACACAGCCAGAGTTCCTGCTGCAGCATCTTCCAGACAAGGTGAAGGGGTTAAAATATATCTGCAGGTATCCACGGAGTCCTTAGTATAGAAAGGGGCACCCCAGTAAAGCAGAGGAACCCACATCCAAGCCCAGGTATCCTGAGCCTAGAGTAGGGGTTCAGGAAGGTGCTCACGCTAAGGTTATGAAGCTGAGCAGATTTGCAGTGTTTTAAAAGGTTAAAGTATTTTTCTAATGTGTGCCAAGAATGAGGCTAGTGAATGTAGGGAATATTTACACTCACTCCATTCCTGACACCAGAATAAAAACTCAACTTTTAGCACGCAGAAGCCAGGCCACCTCATCTTTTATTAAACGGGAATAGTTTAATACGTATAGATATTGCTGACCTGTATATGAGCTGAGGGCTTTCTAAGTCATGGATTCCGGAAGGCACAGATGGCTACCAGGCTTGGCGCCGCTGTGTCTGTCCAAGGGCCATACTTGAAAAGGCTCAGAGATGCCTAGGTGTTAGGCCAGATGGGGCCCTGCCATTATTCTGGAGCACCCATATCCTGGCCTGACACAAGGCAACCTCACCCTTTGCCCAAGACCCAGACTCTGTGGAGCCTCGCACCGGGGGGGTTGGGGGGGAGAAAGAGCAGACAGGAATATGTCGCCTGCCCCTTGAAAAGACTCAGGGATGGGAAACCCTGTCTGATTGTCTGGGGAAATTGCTAAGGTTTTTTGATTGGCTGCAGGGTTTCTGGGAATGAATACCAGAGGTTTTAAAAACTCTGACACAGCTCAGATTTGTCAGTTTTCCAAGTTTCTAACCAAATTCCAAGCGCCACACCAACAGCGGCGAAGTAACAGATGTCCAGGACTTTTTGTGAGTAACTACCGGTCAGTCGAAAGTGCTCTAAAAAGGTGATCTGAAGGAATTTCGTTCCGGAAACGGATTTATTCGTTAGCCATATCCCCAGTAAGTGTGTTAATCTTGAATTGTGTGTTTGTCTTATATAAGAAATACTTTACCATATTATTTATATATCTGCCTTCATGTGGGGGTAGATATGTAAAAAAAGGAATGAGCACTGCAGATATAGAAACCAAGCTGCCAGCAGGTAAAAAATATATAAAAAAATATATAAATAGTCCAATCTAAAAAATAATGTCCAAATAAAACCAACAAACACACTTTCAAAAATGTGCGCGATGCAAAAAGATAAGAGCGCAAAGCCCATGGTGAAGACTGTTTCATGTATTCAGCAAAATAAATGGTTAAAAATCACTTACAGACGTGGCAGCTCTTCACTGAGACAGCACCCCTGACGAAGGCAATATCCTTGAAACGCGTAGGGCTGTGTCTCATCGTTTGCGAGCTGTGAATCCGGTCTGATACTCCGTACAGTACTGGCTGACCTGAGTCTAAGTCGGCTAGATCCGCGTCTCTCAGATAATCCCGGTCAGGTGCGTTTTATTTTTATTTTTTTCCGCCCGGAGTGAATTGCGTTATTTTAGCGCTCGTGATATTAGCATTTTATTCTCGCTCTCTGCAATACTGCAATGCCGTGTAAAAACTCAGGGGGGCGTTTGCGAGCTGTTGTTTTGGAAGTCTAATACCTTCGCGGTTCAACCTACGTCAGTACACAGTCTGTGTGAGCGCGCGCTGTAATTGTAAATTTGCATATTTAAAGTATACATGCATTTGCAGTGTTGTACTGTACAGTATGTCTCATTTGAAGTTGTTGAAACGCATAGGCGTGTACAGTACTGTAACAGTGTCACATTTCGGCATATACAGCGCTCTCCCCTCGCTCAGGATAATTAACTGCACTGCAGGGTATTTCAACTTCTTATCTTCTCTACAATGCAGTACATCTCTCCCACACCATTCCTTTGAACGTGTGTCTTGTTTCAATCACATTCCTGCTTGACAGCAGGTGATTACTACGCATGCGCCTGTTACTTCGCTCACCACTGCTTGCTTGCTTGCTTGCTTGCTTGCTTGAGTGAGTGACCAAAAAAAAAATTTTTTTTTTATTCTAATTTTTTTATTTTCTTTACAAGCCTGCAAAAACCATCTTGATACTGTATTACGATATTCAATCTGTGCTGTAGCTTTTGTCTGCGACCCTGTGCGTTTGACTGCATATGGTTGATTTGAAATTATAGTACAGTATGTCATTATCTTTGAACTTCATGCAGCTGTACCCTGTAGCCCCCTCCCCCACGAACACACACAAGGCTAGCTCAAGGATTTGAAATTCCACGGAGTCATTCATCTTCTGAATCTTGACATTGTGTTCTTAATCCGTCCATAGCCGAGCTACAAAGCCTCACTGCGCCTGCGTGTAATCCTCTTTGAGATGGGAGCTAGCTGCTTGCTGCGCATGACTCGCCCAACCCCTTGGGCTTTGTTTACGGTAACGCTTTGGAAAATCCCTTCTCGAATTTGATTTGCACAGAGCATCACCTCTCTATGCGCCTGTGTGTAATCCTCTTTCGGATGGGAACTAGTTGATTACTGCTCACCCACTACTGCTTGCTTGAGTGCCCCCCCAAAAAATAAATTTAATTATCATTTTTTAACTGTTATTTTATCCACAAGCCTGCAAAACAATCTTGATATTACGATATTCAATCTGTGCTGTAGCTTTTGACTGCACATGGTTGATTTGTGTGCTTTTTATGTACTGTATTTGGGGGTGTAGGGATCAAATTATTATGATGAACTGCCTTTTGAAATTACTGTACTCTATGTAATTTCTTTGAACTGCTGCACAACTAATCCTTCATCCCTCCCCCACGCACACACAAACTTTTATCGACAAAAACCTTCACAGAGTCATTAATTTTCTGAATGTAATCCTCTTTGAGATGGGAGCTAGCTGTTTACTGCTCATGACTCACCCAACTCCCCCCTCTCCCCCCCAGAGTCATTAATTTTCTGAAGCTAGTCATTGTGTTTTTAATCCGTCCCTAGCCGAGCGTCAATCACCTCACTTCGCCTGCATGTAATCCTCTTTGAGATGGGAGCTAACGCATGACTCACCCAACCCCCCCAAACCTTTGAGGCTTTGTTTACGGTAACGCTTTGGAAAATCCCTTCTCGAATTTGAAATGTAAATCTGATTTGCACAGCATTGTGAGAATTGAGAGTTAAAAAAAACATTAACTGATTCATGTTGTTTTGTCATTCATTCTTATTCATTGGTGTACTGTGGGTGTGGGGGGAGAGGGGGTGTTGTCAATGATTATGATTAGCAGGAATGTAAATATTTATTTTATTTTATCAGGAACCAAAAAATACAAATATAAAAATAATCATGAATATAAAAATAATCATGAATAATACATAATGCAGTCTTTATTAAGTTCTTCTGGCAGATTGAAATTGGATAAACATTTAGAAAACATTTGAAAACCATGGATAAACATGAATAATGCACATTTATAATAATATTATTTAATAATATATAATGTATAATATATATATAGTAATCATTTTTTCCGTCTTTATCTTGTTCCTCATTCTGTGAAACATACTGGAAACCTAACAAGCTCCTATTGAACCCCCAAAATAACCACAACATATATATAAGCATACTGCTGCGACACACTTTATTCGAGCAAATACCCAGTATGGACCTGGCAGATACCTGGAATGCGCCGCTCCTCACCTCTGACAAGCCCCGTTGCGTTTGCCTTCCCAGCCATGGTTCATGCCTGGCTGACGGGCTGCTGATCTGTTAAATGATAATGATTAGGATTTAATAGGCTGCAATGCTTCGCGTGTCTACCAGATGGCATAAATTCATGAATTGTAATGCAGTATATATATATATATATATATATATATATATATATATATATATATATACTGTGCAGTATTGCAGCCAGCGGGAATAAAATGCTTCAATCCCTGCCTGGAAAATAACGCAATGCACTCGGGCAGAAAACAGTCACAAACCTCAATACACCCGAGTATACCCGAATTCGTGGGACTAGCCGAGCTCGAATAAAGTGTGTCGCCAGTGTATGAGTGTCACAGAGGAGTGCTACTGAGCATGGCAATATATATTTAAAACCAGAGACAGAACATAAAACACAGACAAAGCTCAGTTTTAGCACATCCAGTGAAACTCATACACGGTACAGTGCCTAAATATATATGTATAAATATCTATTAAGTAAAATAGTCTTTTAGTTTGAGCTTTGTCTGTGTTTTATGTTCTGTCTCTGGTTTTAATCCTCATTCTGTGTACAGTAGTTCATTGAGAGAGGAGAGGTTTTGTGTACATCATTACTGCTGTTTATATACTGTACATTTGACTGTACAAACAGCTTAGACTGGACATAACACCCCACCTCCCCCCAGGCCACCCTTTTTTCCTGAAACGACAAGAAAACAAAAAATTTGTGCAGTTATGTGCGTACTGTATTATGGCATTGTGTGATGTGTAGTACTACTGTAGATGGCTGGTGCTGCTTTCTCTGGAAAGAAAACAATTGAGCAGTTAGTAGGCATTTAGTACTGACAAACTAGTCTATACTGGAACTACTGTATACTCTGACTACTGTTAAATACTATAGTATGTAACCAGATGGCTGGTGCTGCTCTCTCTGGAAAGAAAAAAATTGAGCAGTTACTGTACTCTACTGTAGGTGCATACTGTATTGTGGCATTATGGCATTGTGTATGCAGTTAGTACTGTTAAACTAGTCTATACTGGAACTACTGTATACAGGCATACCCTGCATTAACGTACGCAATGGGACCGGAGCATGTATGTAAAGCGAAAATGTACTTAAAGTGAAGCACTACCTTTTGCCCACTTATCGATGCATGTACTGTACTGCAATCGTCATATACGTGCATAACTGATGTAAATAACGCATGTGTAACAGGCTCAATAGTCTCCCCGCTTGCGCACAGTTTCGGTACAGGTAGGGAGCCGGTGTTGCTGTTCCGGACGTACTGACAGGCGCATGCGTGAGCTGCCGTTTGCCTATTGAGCGAGATGTACTTACTCGCGAGTGTACTTAAAGTGAGTGTCCTTAAACCGGGGTATGCCTGTATATGTACTGTATGTACTGTGCCATACTTACCTGTATCGTACTGTACTTACAATGCTACAGTACAGTACTACTTTCCTGATGCTTGCCCATTACGCGCGATCACAATGGGCAACACAGTCGCAATATGGTCTATATATTTATTGCAGCGTTCCACGGTGAGTACATCGTTCCAAAAACTCATGCCTTTCGCCAACTCGTCCTTTTTGGAGGGTTTCACCACTTTCCGGATATGGTCCTTCAGCTGATGCCAGACCATTTCGATCGGATTGAAGTCTGGCGATCTGTCATTGGAAAAATAGGACAATTAGTTTAAGAGATACAGCACATAGTAAAAACTGCGGGGGAAAAAATGAGACACGGTTACCGCACTTGCTCCGCTCGCGTCTTCACCAAGTTAATACCACGCTCAAGGATATGTGCTGTTGACACGGTGTGCTTTGGATCGTTGTCCTGGTAGAAACGGTGGCCATCCGGGAACTCGCGTGTGATGTATTCCACTATCTCAGGCACAATTTTGTCTTGGAAGAAAGCTTTATTCATGATTCCTATAACAAGAAAAGAAAAGTGCTCAAAAAACTGCACAATAGTACAGTACAGTGCATACAGTAAGGCAACACTAGTAAAGTACAGTGCATAAGGCTACATTATATTTCATATATTTTACCTTCAAAGATGACAATGCATCCTGGTCCACGCCTAGAGATGGCACCCCACACATGCAGCTTCACGGGGTGTTTTGGCCGCGGCTTCATAGATATGCGACCTTTTTTGTGGAACGCAAAGGTTGCAAATCTCTCCAGCTTCACAGTAGACTCGTCAGTGAAGATGCAATCCTGGAAAGTTTCCCCACTGTCGATCCATGCCTGGGCCTGGACCACACTTTTTATTTTGTTTATGTCCTTTATCATGGGGTACGCTCTGTAAAGACAAGGAATAAATCATTTTAGCGGTACAGTACAGTTTCCTAAACAACACTTTTGCCTCCTGTACTGTCCAGTACCAACCTCACACGTCCATATTTCCATCCAATGCTGCGTCTCATCTTCTTTATGCTGGTCTCGGATACAGTGAGATTGTGATTTTCCTGCAGAGTATATTTGACCCTTAATGCACTCCTCTCATCATTCTCCTCGCTTATTTTGTCCACGAGAAGCGTTGTCTCCCTACAATGTAAAGAAAAACAATCCGGTAAGTTACAGTGCAGTAGGCCACAAGCACAGCATTACAGCACAGTGCTACAGTATCAATATGCAGCAATATAAAAAATATATATACTGTTGTAATATAAATATACAAAATATATATACTGTTGTAATATAAATACAGGCAGTCCTCGGTTATCCGACACAATGCGTTACTCAAAATGGCGTTGTAAAGCGAAACATGTTTTCCCATAGGAACACTGTTTAAATGAAAGGATCCGTTCCTGAAGGCGTTTTTAACACTAAAATACACCAAATATTTTATGCAGGCAATAAGATATGCAGCACACACATAAATTATATAGTGTATATACTGTATTATATATATATATAATATAACATAATAAATAATATATTATATAGTATAATATAATATTATATAGTATAATATTATATATATACGCTCTTACGACGCTTTGCAACGTTGTTTATGTGAATGTGTATATATATATATATACACACATACACAACGTTGCAAAGTGTCGTAAGAGCGTTGGATAAGCCATTTTGGCGTTGTAAAAATGAATATAGGTATGCATTGCATAGCGTTGGATAAGCCATTCGTTGTAAAGCGAAGCGTTGTAAAAGGAGGACTGCCTGTATACAAATGATATATACTGTTGTAATATAAATATACAAAATATATATACTGTTGTAATATAAATATACAAAATATATATACTGTTGTAATATAAATATACAAAATATATATACTGTTGTAATATAAATATACAAAATATATATACTGTTGTAATATAAATATACAAAATATATATACTGTTGTAATATAAATATACAAAATATACAAAATATATATATACTGTTGTAATATAAATATACAAAATATATATATACTGTTGTAATAGAAATATAAATATACAAAATATATATATACTGTTGTAATATAAATATAAATATACAAAATATATATATACTGTTGTAATAGAAATATAAATATACAAAATATATATACTGTTGTAATAGAAATATAAATATACAAAATATATATACTGTTGTGATATAAATCTACAGAAATAACAAAAATATTAGATACAGTACTGTAGATCTACAGTACAATATTTTATATAAAAAAAATGTAAATTTAAGTTGTATAAATATACTTACACGTTAGTTACCCTTGGTGCCCTTTTGCGTTCTCTATTTTTTCCGTGTGCATGATGGCTCACGGTTGTTGCTGGCACAACGAGGCCAGAAGTAGCTAACCAGCGTTGGATAGCGGCAATTCGGTGTCCGCTCGTGTACATCTCCTTAATTCGCATGCTGAGATCCTTTGAAATCTTTTTAACAGGCATTGCTGCGAGTAGAAAGAAATACAAACACAAGAATGTATATTCGATGTTTAGTCTGTATTCAATGTGCAGTGAATCAACAAAATGGATGGTGTATTTATACGGTAATGACTCACATTAGAGTACACCCACTTTCAACACCTGTACCTCGCCACCATGCATAAAAGGTTACACACTTTGCATAGCCCACCACTCGATCTTTATCTGAACTTGCCCTTGTCCAGATACTGCATTGTGCCATCTGCTTCCATGGATCAACCCCGATTCTATGGACGCAGGAACCCACTCGCCTCTGCCGTGCCTGTCATGCAGAAAAAGCGAAAGGCGGTTGCCGTTTCCACGCCAAGGCCAAAGCGACAGGCTAAGGCCAATAAAGAAGACCTTCTGCTGACCCCAAAGGCTAAGGGTTTTCGTAGACGTCAGCCTTATTATGTCAAGAAGAAATACAGTGATGTACTCTCAACGCAAAACAAATGGGAGCCAACCCATCGAACCCGTAGACCACTTCCTTCCATACGCTTCGACGACGACTCCGCCGCTGTCCCAGAAATCTTCAGCCCGTTTTCTCCACTCCTCGTCCTCAACGCTGCCGCCGCCCTCCCGGAAACCCACAGGCCATCTTCTCCGGTTCTATCCGACGACGCTGGTGCCTCTGAAATCCACGGGTCACTTTCTCCTTTGCGCTTAGATGACTCTGCTTCTCGATCGGAAATCGAGAGGTCACTTTGTCTACCCTTCTTCGACGCTGCCGCTTCTCTCCATGGAACCCCCATTTCATCCTCCGTTGCACCCATCCACCCAGATGTCCACACGCCATGCACAAGAAGCAACTCGTTAGACCGGATGCTGAATGGGATAAGTGTGGATATCCCCGTGGACTCCGTTATGCTGACAAAGATAGATCTGCTTCTGGAGACCATGCTAAATATGGAGCAACAGATGCTACATATGGATCGACGGATGGAGAAGATAGAGGCTGACATAGCGGGTATACATCATTTGCTCGGTGTTCATGCCCCTGTTTCCCCAGAGCCGGAGGGTGGCATGGATGTGATGTCACACTGTATTCAGGAAATCAATCTCAGCCCCATATAGAATCCAAGAGACCTTAGAAAAGAAGACTGGACATAGCGCAGACTGTATACCAAGAATTTATTAAAGGTAAGTGAAAGGTATTACACTCACATGATTTCAAAAGTTTAAAAGCATTTCGATCACACGCAGTGGATCTCAGCAGCCGGATGGATGGTGTATCTGGTTCCCCTCCTTCTGTGGCGTGCGTGTCACTGGTTTGCGTTCCAACTGCACAGGAAGTGATGTCATCGGTTTCCAGGGGTTCCGGCCAGTAGTACAGACGTCACTCTACGCGTTTCATCTCATCGATTTCATCAGTGACACGCACGCCACGGAAGGAGGGGAACCAGATACACCATCCATCCGGCTGCTGAGATCCACTGCGTGTGATCGAAATGCTTTTAAACTTTTGAAATCATGTGAGTGTAATACCTTTCACTTACCTTTTATAAATTCTTGGTATACAGTCTGCGCTATGTCCAGTCTTCTTTTCTAAGGTCTCTTGGATTCTATATGGGGCTGAGATTGATTTCCTGAATACAGTGTGACATCCATACTCTGGGAAAGATACCTTTACGTGCCTTTAACCTTCTCACACTTGTGAGTACATCTGCATTAGATCTGCATTAGATCAGCCAATTTATTCAATTTGTCACAGCAATATTGCACTATCTATATACATTTTTGTTTTCACATATCCCTGCGCTTCCCGGAGATTCATCCCTACTTCTCAACACAAGGACTGACAGAGCAATCCTCACCGGGTCATAGCAGCACCTGTTTTATGTGTTTGCATAAGTATCACCTTTTGATTATTATTATCACTACGATTATATGTATAGCTAGTTTTTTTATATAGAGCGCCACTATTAGATAAGTTTCCTTTTTCACATGGCATGGATGTGATGAATGGGAGCATCGACACCTTTCCATCACCAAGCGCACCCCCTCAACCAGAAGATGTAGTGTACATGTATGCCGTTCAGGAGGACATGACAACCCCGTCAAGACCACGCCAGGAGACAACACGGCGACCAAGACAGGCGGAAAGCTTCCTCCCAGACAACCTACCATCGCCCGTCGCCTCACGCACACCCGCTCCCAGAAGACCTTCATTCGCTCGCATCGATACAGTGCCCAACATCACCCTGCGCGATCTGCCACCGGCACTCAGGGAGAAGTATAGGGTGATGAGTGCTGGTGCACCCCACAAGTATGCCTTGTACATTTTTAAGCACCATGTGCCCTACACTTTGTACTGCGACTTGGCCTTAAGAGTGAACTACGAAGGAAATCGCGTAAAAAAAGGCGCTTCCTGACAATTTAAGAAAGGCCATTCTGAAGGAATTGCGGCGCTTTTATTGAATTACAGATCCTGTAATGAAAGGCGTTCGAGACTGCATTAATGGCGTTTTGCGCCATGCAAGGCATCGGCCATGGAAGGACAATCTGGTGGAGTACGCATTTAAATGAGTGTTCAACTGTTGAAAATGTTTGGTAACTGTTTTGTTCTAGTCCCGGAGGGCCGCAAACAGGCCCGGTTTTCAAGGTTGTCCTGAAAACCGGGCCTGTTTGCTGCCCTCGAGGACTGTAGTGGTGCAGGCCTGACTGTTCTGCACACCATCCTACTGCAAATGTTTTGAATTGCTGTTCTTGTGTAAAGGAGATGTTCCGTTTTGTATATTTTATGAATAAATAAAAAAATTTAATCACAGGTAAGTACAGACCATACTGTTGTGCTGAACTGTACTGTACATGTTTTGACCTGCTGTACTTAAATAAAGGATATATTGTTGTGTGTTTTAACTTGTATTTATACAGAAATGTTTTAACTTGCTGTACACACACACAGGACCTGCACAATTCCAGTGCCGGAGGGCCGCAAACAGGCCCGTTTTTCAAGGTTGTCCTGAAAACCGGGCCTGTTTGCTGCCCGCGAGGACTGTAGTGGTGCAGGCCTGACTTGACTGTTTTGCACACCATCCCACTGTATATGTTTCTTTAATAAAGGAGATTTTTTTTTAAATCACAGGTAAGACCATACTGTTGTGCTGAACTGTACTGGAGGGGGGTAGGGTACCCATCATCTTGTCCTGTTTGGCTCCCTGGGCAGCGAGCCTCTGTCACTCTCATTTCTGCTGTCTATCTCCCTTCCTTCCAGGCCCAACCCTAGGTCTCGAGCTACTCGAACTCCTACTTATCTGGCCTATATTGTCTTCTGTTAGGCTTCTAGCCAAGAATCCCATATTCTGTGGATTTTTTCGGTGGAGTGTTTAAGGAAGGCCGTGAGCCTCTCATCAACATCACCTCGTTAATTTTATTTGTTACCATTGAAGTGAATGGGGGCAATGGGTTTTTCCAAGCGGTTGCTGTCAGAATATGCGATATCGGGCGCTTAATAGGGTGGCTTATTTCCTCTACTGGTTTGGCCAGCAGGTATACCAGGGGGCACAGGGGGATTTCTAAGCCTGTGGTCTCGTTTATAATCTAATGGGTATCTTCCAGTATTTTTGTATTGCTGGGCAGAACCACCATATGTGGGCCATGTCGCCTACCTGGCCGCATGCCCTCCAGCATTGGTCAGAGGATTCTGGGAAGATCTGTTTTAGCCTCTTTGGTGCGAGATACCATTGGTATATTATTTTATATATGTTTTCTTTTGTGGCTGTACAGATGGAGGTTTTTGCCACATTATCCCAGATATCTTCCCAGTCTTCTCTGTCAATTTCCATCCCCATATCTCTGGCCCATTTTGTCATATAACTATGGTCTGTAGCGGACCCAGCCGATTCTAGACCTGAGTAAATCATCCTTATTAGTCCTTTTTGGTATTTTTCCTTTTTGCATAAGTGCTTGAAGTTGGTCAGCTCCGGAAATTTTGAGTTCCTAGAGATGGACAGGAGGAAATGCCTAATGTGTTGGAATTGGAATAGAGGAGGTCTGGGGCGTTATATTTGCTTCTAAGGTCTTGGAGACTTGGGGGTTTCTCCTTGTGAAGTAAGTCTCCTATCCTTTTAATGATTTTATTCTTAAGCTGGTCGAAATGGCTTGAGCTCATCCCTGGTGGTAAATTTGGGTTATCAAAGGGGGGGGGGTAATCTGGGAGTATCTCGATTTGATTGCTACCCAGCAGAACAGCGTTCCTGACGACTATTTGGCGTAGTTGTGCTGCATGGAAGTACCGAAGTATATCTGGACCACCATGCCGCCCCTCGATCTAGAGGCCATCAGCACGGACCTAGCCACCCTTGATCTCTTCCCTTGCCAGATGAATTTAAAGATTTGGTTCTGTAGGGCTCTTAGTTCACCGCTTGGTACATAAATTGGAAGGGTCTGGAAATAATATAGCAGTGTGGGGAGGATATTCATTTTTATGGAGATTATCCTACCGATCCATGATATCTGATGCTTGCTCCACTTCAATAGGTTTTTTTTTTTGTAAACTCGTTCTTTATTTGCATTTTTGTTAAGAACAATGGGGAGTGGGGTACAGAACATAAAAAGGGGTAGGGTGTTACTTTTGAGTTACATATATTTATATCACATATTTCGCACCTTTGGTGCGGAGACAATAATGACATCACTGTTGGGACAGCGTATAAAATAACTTCTACAATAATTTAACTTAAAAAGACTGGGAGAGGGGAAAAGACGAAAAGAGAATGTCATTGCTTTAGAAATAATTTTCCATATTGACACATGTGCTATTTGAATACTGAATAGTACACTATTGAATACTGAATACCCTCCAGGCGCACCTCTTCCTTTTATACTGATACGAATCACACCACAGCAAGGTTTCCTCAGAACTTATGTGGGTTTTTTTTCCCTCTCTCCCCTTCCCCCCACCCCCCCCCTCCTTCCTTAGCTTTTATGTTTTTACAGCACTTTAATTTGGTGTTTTTCAGATTTTGAGAGTTCCCCTAGTAATATATCTATATACTATATAAGTTCTCCATGGTTCCCAGACTTCTAAGTATTTCTGTACTGTGTCGTTTTCTATCCCCGTCAGTTTTTCCATGAGACAGACCCTCGATAGCCTCACTTTTACTGCATCTATAGCTGGTTGTTGTTCCTGTTTCCAGGCCTTGGCTATTTCACATCTGGCGGCTGTATATATCTTATCTTCGTTTTTTTCCACGTTTTTCTATTGGTCTACATCGCAATACTTTCCAGGGGTCTAGGGGGAAGACAAACCCAAGAATTGCCTGTGCCATGTCGTGTGGCCCTCCATAGCTTTGTAACCTTTGGACACGTCCACCACATATGTATGAACATTCCCTGTTGACCACACATTGTGTGGAATAAGTACAAGATTCTTGGTAATAAGTTCATTTTAATATCATTTACTCTACCTATCCAGGATATATGGTACCTGGACCATTCTTCTAAGTATTTTTTCAGTGTTTTTATTAGTGCTGGGTAGTTTGTCTCATATATGGTGTCTTTTGTATTGGTCAACCAGATTCCCAAGTACTTGCTCCACTTCAATAGGTCCTTTTTAATGTTGCCAAATAATGTGGTAGTGGGGGAAATAATGGAGTAGTTGTTTTGATAGAGCAATTTGTAGTTTCCAGAGATGTTGACCCCTAGATATTTAATATGAGTTGGTCGCCATTTAAACTTGATTTTTTTTTGTAGAATTTGGATCTCGGGGTGTGGGAGGGACAGGTTCAAGGCTTCTGATTTGTACTTTGTTGATTTTGTATCCTGATAGCCCACCAAATTTCTCTGGTGACTTCAGCAGATTTAGTAGAGAGATCAGTGGGTTGACTAAGGTTAGGGTTACATCATCTGCGAACAGCGATATATTGTAATTATTGTCGCCTATGTTTATTCCTTGAATAACTGGGTGCTTTCTGATCTTTGAGGCCAGAGGCTCAATTGATAGGGCAAGGGAGATAGGGGGCAGCCCTGCCTTGTGCCATTCTTAATATTTATTTTCTCTAGTTTATTACTTGGTATTTTAACGAGGGCTCTAGGGGAGTGATAGAGGGCTCTGACCCCTTCTAAAAATGGTCCAGAGAAACCAAAGGACTGTATGGTCTTGTCCAGGAATGTCCACTTAATTCTGTCGACCGCCTTCACTGCGTCGGGGGCCCAGTAGGATTACCTTTGTTTTAATGGAGTGGATATGTGCTATGATATTTACTATTTTATTTTGTATTGTCCGAAGCCTGTCAGCCTGAGACAAAGCCCACCTGATCTATGTTAAGCCTTTCGTAATATTGGGTTTAACCTATTGGCTAGGATCTTGCTGTATATTTTAATGTCTAAGTTTATTGGGGTTATAGGACGGTAACTGCCACATTAGTGGCAGTTATGAATGGTTTTACAGTTATGAAATTACTTTTACAGTTGCTGACCAGGACTTTTTCATGTGTGTATATTTTTAAATATAAAAATACATTTAATCCTGCTCCGTCTGCAACTCTTTTTTTCCACGTCTCTTTCTCCTGGGCGTACTGACTTTTGGGGATGGAGCCATCTCTCTGTTTTTAAATAAAACAAGCATTTGACAGTAAAGCCAGTGACTGTGATAAGCCATGCCCAGAATATGGGCATAGATTGCCACACTGACAATGAATGGGCAACCTAAATAAAAACACACAAAATACAATACATTACAATGAAATCCAAACAACCATTTGCCTAAATAAGCATTGCTTGTCACTGATTATCTATACCCATAAAGGGGCATAGATAAGCACATTGGCAGTTAATGGGCATCCTAAAAAAATACATAATTAAATAACATACAACCAATGTGTTTGTTACCTTTGCTGTATTCACCCTCCAAATCCTACTCCGTCAGCAACTCTTGACCCACGGCGCAATGCTCCTCAAACAGCCGATGTGAAGAAGTCCCAGATCGTATTTTGATTGAAGAGATGTCTCCGGTAAGAGGAACAAACAGAAAAGGTCTGTTATAGCAGAAAAGCTATATAGCAGAAAGAGGAAGTACTAATTGCCTATATATATATATATATATATATATATATGTATATGTATGTTCGACAAACCTATACATTTGCACACCCCGGGCGAGTGGATTTGACATTGTGGCGAGCTCCTTTTGGCCCAAGCAGCACATGTGTGGTACTAGGTGGTGAGTAGATTTTTTTGTGATTTGTCGACCACTGTATATATGTATATATATATATATATATATATATATATATATGTATATGTAATAGTCGGGTATAGAGGAGAGCTATCCCAGATCTAGCCTAGACGGAGGGCATAGGGAACTGCTGTTGGTATAGTTACATAGTAGATGAGGTTGAAAAAAGACGTACGTCCATCAAGTTCAACCTATGATAAATTTAGACAACTGAAACTTTATCCTATATTCTTATTGATCCAGAGGAAGGCAAACAAAAAACCCCCAGAGTCATATCATCCAATGATATCTCATAAGGGGAAAAATAAATTCCTTCCTTACTCCAAGAATTGCAATCGGATTAATCCCTGGATCAACATCCTTCCCATGTATACTTATTTGGTATATCCCTGTATACCTTTCCTTTCTAAAAAGATGTCCAACCTTTTTTTTTTTAACAAATCTATTGTATCTGCCATCACAGTCTCCATGGGTAATGAATTCCACATTTTAACTGCCCTTACTGTAAAGAACCCTTTCCTTTGTTGCTGGTGAAATCTCCTTTCCTCCAACCTTAAGGGATGGCCCCGAGTCCTTTTGTACTGCCCGTGGGATGAATAGTTCTTTTGAAAGCTCCTTGTATTGTCCCCGAATATATTTGTATATAGTTATCAAATCCCCTCTTAGACACCTCTTTTCTAATGTACATAAATATAATTTAGCTAGCCTCTCCTCATAAGTTAGATTGCCAATCTCCTTTATTAATTTTGTGGCTCTTCTTTGCACTCTCTCTCTAGTTCCATAATGTCTTTTCTTAGGATTGGTGCCCAAAATTGTACTCCATATTCAAGGTGTGGTCTTACTAATGCTTTGTAAAGGGGCATAATTATGTTTACTTCCCTTCCATCCATTGCCCGTTTGATGCAAGATAAGATCTTGTTTGCCTTTGCAGCTACTGCATGACTTTGAGCACTATCGCTAAGCCTGCTGTCTACAAGCACTCCTAAATCCTTCTCCATCAAGGATTCCCCCAATTTTTCTCCATTTAATTTGTAATTCGCCTTTTTATTCTTGCATACCAAATGCATAACCTTACATTTATCTGTATTAAACTTCATCTGCCATTTACCTGCCCACGTTTCCAGTCTCTCCAAGTCCTTCTGAAGAGAAATTACATCCTGCTCTGATTCTATTACCTTACACAATTTAGTATCAGCAAAGATGGAGACTTTGCTCTCGATGCCAACCTCAAGGTCATTAATAAACAAGTTAAAAATCAGGGATCCCAGTACCGATCCCTGAGGTACTCCACTCACGACTTTAGCCCAACCTGAAAAAGTTCCATTTATGACAACCCTCTGTTGTCTGTCCTTTAACCAGTTTTCAATCCAGGTGCATATATTATTACTGAGTCCAATTTTCTTTATTTTGTAAACCAACCTCTTGTGTGAAACCGTATCAAAAGCCTTTGCAAAATCTAAGTAGACCACATCAACTGCATTACCCTGGTCTAAATTCCTACTTACCTCCTCAAAGAAACAAATAAGATTAGTTTGGCATGATCTATCTTTCATAAATCCATGCTGACTATTACTAATAATTTTGTTTCCATTAGGTATTCCTGAATATTATCCCGTATTAATAATACACCTAAGAAAAAGAACTCAGCTGTGCGATCAGCTGAGTTCTTTTTCTTAGTTGTATTATCAGTATATTTCTCAGCACAGCACCAGTACTTACCCACCTATCTTTAATCACTATCAGCTGAGCGGAGGTTATCATTCCCTTCCCCCACTTCCCCTATTGTATATTATCCCGTATAAACCTTCAAGTAGTTTCCCCACTCTTGAAGTCAGGCTTACAGGTCTGTAATTCCCTGGTTGTGATCTAGATCCCTTTTTAAATATTGGCACCACATCTGCTTTATGCCAAGCTTGTGGTACTGAGCCTGTGGAAATTGAGTCCTTGAATATTAAATATAATGGTTTGGCTATTACTGAGCTTAACTCCTTGAGATCTCTTGGATGTACACCATCGGGGCCAGGTGCCTTATTTACTGTAATTTTTTCAAGTTGCTTATGAACTTATTCCTCAGTTAACAAATTGTTCATTTAATATGGAGGTTGTGGCTTCCTCCTGCGGCACTACTATTGAACTTGATTCTTCCCTGGTAAACACAGAGGCAACAAATTTGTTTAATACCTCTGCATTTTTCTTATCTCCAATAATCTGCCTACCCATCTCACACTGAAAAGGTTCTATATTTTCTTTTCTCATTTTTTTGTTATTAAGGTAATTAAAGAACTTTTTAGGGTTGACCTTACTTTCTATTGCAATCCTTTTTTCATTATCCATTTTTGCTAATTTGAATGCCCTTTTGCAATTTTTGTTACATCCTTATAATTCTGATACGATGTCTCCGTCCCTTCTGACTTAAAGAATCTAAACACCTTCCTCTTCTTGTCCATTTCCTCCCCTACCTGTTTATTTAGCCACATTGGTTTTGACTTATTTCTTTTATACTTAGTATACACTGATAAGTGTGCTTTTCTAACAATGTTTTAAAGACTGCCCATTTATCTTCTACATTTTTCCCTGCAAAAACATCATCCCATTGTATTACTACTAGATTAGACCTCAGTTTATTAAAATCTGCATTTCTAAAGTTTAAAGTCTTTGTTGAACCCAAGTAATCTGTTTTTTGATAATTTAATTCAAATGAGACCATGTTATGATCACTGTTACCCAAATGTTCCAGGACTTGAATATTGTTATTACTTCTACATTGTTTGATATGACCAAATCCAGTACTGCCCCTCTCCTGGTTGGTTCCTCAATTTGGATCATATAATGGTCTTTAAGCACCCCCAAAAACCTGTTTCCTTTTGTTGTAATGCTAATCTCATTGCCCCAGTCTGTCTGGATAATTAAAATTCCCCATTATGCAAACATGACCCAGTTTTGACGCCTTCTCCATTTGCAGAAGTATTTTAGCTTCCTCAATCTCACAGATATTTGGTGGTTTATAGCATATTCCCACAAACATTTTCTTTAAACTTTTACCTCCACTGCTAATTTCTATCCACAAAGTCTCTACATTTTCATCATTCCCTTCATAAACATCATCCCTTATAATAGGTTTTAGATCCGCTTTAACATAAACATACTCCACCTCCCCTTCTATTTGTTCGATCCTTCCGAAAAGGGAATAACCCTCTAAATTAACTGTCCAGTCATGAGTTTCATCCCACCATGTTTCAGTAATGCCTATGATATCATACTGCTCCCTTGCAGCTATTAATTCAAGCGCCCCCATTTTATCTGTCAGGCTTCTTGCATTAGCAAGCATGCATTTCAGGTTTTTTTCAGCCTGTACTATTATCTTATCTGCTCCTTCCTTTCTGCTCCCACTTGGTTTAGTCTTTAGAAGTTTTCTAGTATTATCTGTATTTATTATGGGTGTCTCACTGTCTGTCAAACTCGTACTTGCCCCCATTCTACCTCCATACCCCCTTGTATCCTCCTCTATTCCATTTAGTTCATTCTGTTTCATTCCCCTCCCCCCTCCATCCTAGTTTAAATCTCCTCCAACCTTTTAGCATTCGTCCCCCTACCACAGAAGATACATACTAACTCATTTTGAATGCCGTTTTATGCAAGTTTATATAATTATTCACATAACTCTGCTTAGACAAACAACAAATATATATATTTCAAACACACAAAAAAGTATGTTGCTCAACACTATAAATGGGTAGTTATTTCAGACCCCAAAATTGATACAGCCTAAAAGGGTACACAAAAAATATATATACCCAAAAAAGTGTAAAGGGTAAACTGATGGTGCTAGGGGACAGTAATAAATATAAAACACACACAAGGAGAGAGACAAAGACAGTCCCCTGAACTAGCACTCTAAGTATACTACAAATAATATGCTAATTAGAGTTTGGCAAACAAGACCCAAATGCGCCTTCAGTGCAAAAAAATGAACAAGATTTTATTGAAGCAGCAAGACACACTAGTTTAAAAACATAAACAAACAATTGGCAGCTAGAAAAAATGTATATAGGCAGTGAAATAACAAAAGTAAATGCTGATTATTGAACCAAAAAGCTATGATGCATCTAACTAATAATAATGAAAATATTATGAGGCAATCAAAAGACAAAATTGGGACAAAAATAATATACTTTTTACAAAAAATAGAAATTGTATCTGGATAAACCCTATTGCTATAATAAGTAAAAAATATATACTAAAGGCATGTGGAAAAGTATATAATCAATAATACTATGTACAAAAACATGAACATAGATAAAAATATAACTTAAAGCCAAGGGAAAAACACAGGGGAGAAAAAATAAAATATTCAAACCAACTCATACCCTGATCAGCAAATACAATAATGAATGCAAAAATCCTGCAGCATGTAGGTATAAAGTAACCATGGTCATAGCACATAAAAAGATGAAAACAAAGTTAAGTACTCTTGGCACATAACATGTGCTAGAGAAAATGTGCAAAAATGCAAATCGACAGGAACCACAATAGATAGTATCTCCAGACAGCAAAGAGAATTATACTCAGCTGTCGCCAAATCGCACATGGGTACAGTCCTCTGTGGTAAAGTAATCTCTGCCTTTGAAAAGTTTTTAGTCCATAGTTACTGTGCTGCAGGAATCACGCCAGAAAATTCACATAAAGCTGCCAAACGAATACACTCTACGCGTTTCGGCCGTCGGTGGCCTTCTTCCCGGAGTGACAGATTAAAAGTGGAGGCAAGCTAGTCTATATAGAGAGTCAGTTGAATACACAGAGTTACTCCCATGTCTCTAAACCAATAGCAAGAGCCATAATCAATGAATGACATCATCAGCACTATTGCAAACACTTAGCTAATTAGAGACAAACCCCCTAAGGAATTATTCCTACCAGCTGTTGAGATTCGCTGGTTGCACATGCGCAATGCTTGTTTGCACATCCTATAAACCTGCTAATTCAAAAAATAACATAATACATAGTTTTCAGATAGTAAGTTATATAATACACCAACGAAAATAGTTCTCCAGCCTTCTAAGCAATCTCAGCAAGACTCAGGAAAGGATATCGTGATAGTTCATCTCAGAAGCACAGGCGCAAGGAATGCTGGTCCTTGTAGTTTGCTTGCTTTAAATACAAAAAACAAAACTGTGCGCTACTACCTAACTACCTATAAAGTTTAAATGTATAAATATATACAGTGCAGTGACTATACCATCAATTTAGTGATAATTTTTTTTATAAAAAATTAAACCACAACTCCCACAGTGAGATAATTATACATTAAATAATAAGTGCCACATAACCGTGTTGGGGATAATGGCGTCTGCAGCTGTAAACGTAGGGGTGGCTCAGCACCCCACACACACTAAGAGAATGGAAACAAAAGAAAACAGCGCACAACGCCAAATAGTGAAGCAAATTCAACAATATATTATAGAATTAAAAAGGGGGTAATATATCTGCGTACATGAAAAAAGTTGGTAAAAGGCATGTAGTGTGTATCACACTGTTTACCACTCAGCAGCTGTTAGCTGTAGATTAAGGTGCTTGCTTCCCTCTGCTGCTGCAGCTCAGTTGATTCTGGGGCAGGACGTCAGTCTTTTCACTCCCAAGGGGATTTCCCTTCATGCAGCCAGGTTCAGCAGCTGGTACTGGGGCTCGGTGAAATCGCTCCTGCTTCCTGGCCGATATGAAGCTGCTCCTGTACCTCGGCAGGTGTATCCTCTGCACAGAGGTTAAAACGCAGCTTGCTGGGGTGCCCTCAGCGTGCCACGATGCAGCAGTGGTGGATTCAATAGGGAAGTTTGAACAGTCTTTCAAAGTCTCTCACAAGTGTCCAAAACAGCACACAGGATGAAATAAAAACAGGACAGGCCAATACATAGACAAAGGCCAATGTAAGCAGATATAAGGCAAGAGAATGTTACATCCAACTAGTTTCGTAGAATTAACTACTTCTTCAGGGAACTTCAGGGAAGTAGTTAATTCTACGAAATTAAATATATATATTTGCTTGCTTTATTCATTGTAACATCGCCGGAAGAAGAGATCAGTGTATCTCGAAAGTTCGCACAAATAAAAGCATTTCGTTAGCCACAGAACGGTATCGTCTATTTATTTTTTGATTATTGAAGCTCGGCTAACACGGTACTGAGACATATATATATATATATTGCAGCAAGGGATTCTGGGAAATGACATGCAAATGATCACACAGTGCCACCTATTGTCAAGTCCATTATTACATGGAAAACCCTTAAGCCAATGCTTGCTGCTTTAAACACAGTTTTTAAACATTGCCTGGGATGAGATGCAAAGCCAATAAACCCACTCTCAGACAGACTGTCTTAATGTGTTTGCAATACTTGTATTATACGTGTAGATACATTCCACAGATATAACACAGAGAATAGTGCTTTTGATTCAGTATCAGAATATAACTATTCCGCTGAAAATTATCTGGGTCGGGAAGCAGTGATCCCGTCATAATAGGACGGTTTTTTAAGGGTGTGAGCAGGTCAGAAGTCTGTGTCCTACCTTCAGATGGGCAGAGCCTATTCCCTCATGTCATGTGCTGACATTGAGAGACCAGGGGAAAATAAATAATCAGTGAGTAATATGTCAGTGTTTCCCCAGGCATTCCTTTATATAAGCATGTCCTGCCAGGTACAAATGAGCTGATTGTGAGAAACTGGAGGTGATCGAGGAATAAATGAGGGTGTGAGGGATCAAACCCCCCTATTTATTATGGGGGGGTAAGGTGAGGGGAAGTTACTGCACTGGTTCCTCTGCATTACCCACTTCTCACCGTATGAAATAGGAAAGTGAGACTGTCTCAGTATGGAGCAGAACTGCTGGACCTGAGAGAGTATCGGGAGCATTTATCAAAGTCTCACTCATGTACTGTATCTGCTTGTTATTCATACTATGGAACTGTACAGTATGTTACTATGTTACACTATGAGGACTTTACTGGTCTTTTGGCTACTAATCTCCGACTCTTTTCTAGATGGTTATGTTGTGACACAATCCTGAGCCATTAAAGTTTTGCTGTGTTTGAAATGAAGTTCCTGTTTGAGGATGGACCATATGTGTTTTTTGGTGCCCCTGTCTTCTCTAACTCCTTTTGGGGTTAATAATTTAGGTTTGAAAAGCTGATACTAAATGCTGTATATTTGTCCAAAAAAACCTGATCATTCCAATTCTGTTTTATGTACAGGCACATTCTAAAATCCAACACATAGATTAAGTAACCTCCGGTCAGCACATTGCAGAGCAGCGCTGCCCACTGCCAGCATCTCCAGAGCAGCACTGCCCACTGCCAGCACCTCCAGAGCAGCACTGCCCACTACCAGTACCTCCAGAGGACCACTGCCCACTGCCAGCACCTCCAGAGCAGCACTGCCCACTGCCAGCACCTCCAGAGCAGCACTGCCCACTGCCAGCATGGATCCACGCTTGTTAAGTGAGTAGTGAAGATTTTTTGGTGTCTTTGAAATCTGCAAGGATGGAATATCTGATTATTTTGCAGTTATGTGAGTCAAACACCCAAACTAATCTGGTTTTCTTATAGAACTACCAGCACGTAAGAAGATAATATATCTTCACCTCTGTTATTTTCTGCCAGAAGGGCTAGTAATACATTTCTTTACAAGAGGTATTATATTATACCAATATCAGAGGAGGTGAAATCACAAGCGCCCCCACTCCCAGCTTTACAGGATGGATTTTCCTTTGCTTGTTGCCAGGTTTCCCAGTGGATGTGCTGGAGAGGTTAGAGATCAAATCAGAGAAAGAAGAGGCGAACACAGAGGAACATGTGACGCCAATAAAGGAAGAAATAGATGCATTTCCTGTTTGTGGTAAGTACCCTTACATCCTCACTTGTCTTTATTCAGTATGTTTAAAAATGGACTGAAATGTGTACAATATTTTGGGAAATATTTTTTTTTTTTTTCGACAAAGTTTTTTTTATTAGGCATTAATACATTGATACAGTTTATATGGTTACATGCATATCTTGGCCTAATACAGTTTTTATTTATTTTTGTGTGTAAACACCTTTCTTCCCTTGTGATGAATGCAGGGGAAGAAACAGAAAGAGAGAGGGGGGGTTAGAAAAGAGGGGTGGGGGAGGGGGGGGAGTCCCGTCTAACTCAGTTTCCCATGGGGGGGGGGGGCGGGGGGATATTTTGGTCTTTGTCTCCTCTATCGGTAAGGGCCCATTTATTCTACCATTCGTGTCAGCCAAGGTTCCCATGTGTTATAGAAGGTTGTCGTCGTCCTTTTCAGAAAGGCTGATAGTTGCTCCATCAGCTTTGTAGAGGGATGAAGGGGGTGGCCCGGTATTAAAGGGGTTGCACCCCATATGGCCATCCCCTGACCTCACCAGATAGACAAGGGGTTAACTGGACTGCGGTCCAGGGATGAGGTTTGCACCTTGTTGTACCTTGAAAATGTATGTTCCCCTGTTCCCATGTTTCATTATAAGCATGTATTTTAATGTTTTAAAGTGCATTTCTGTATCTCCAGTTCTGGAGATCGCAGAGAGTTCATATTTGGCCAATATGTGGAGTCACTGTAGGCATTAAAAACTGGCAAAGGTCGACCCACTGAGCCCACCAGAATGGAATTTATTCAGTATGTTTAAAAATGGACTGAAATGTGTACAATATTTTGGGAAATAATTTTAAAGCGTGCATACAATTATAAGATACCTGTTCTAATGAAAAAAATCATTTGTCTAAGGTTATATTGAGGATATTATTGTTATTGAGGTTTGAACATTGGTAGCTCCAAAATGTTTTCAGCACTTGGGGTCGAGGATTCGTTGGGCGGACAATCAGACCAGTGAAGGTCAGAATTATGGAGCATATTCGTTCTATTAAAAACTAGATCAGATACTCCCAGTTTCCAAACATTTTACAAACTGTACATTGGGAAACTTGTCCACTTTTCATTTTCCAGCGATTGAATCTATACCTGTTCCTACACGAGGGGATTGAATCTATACCTGTCCCTACACGAGGGGATTGAATCTATACCTGTTCCTACACGAGGGGATTGAATCTATACCTGTCACTGCATGAGGGGATTGAATCTATACCTGTCGCTACACAAGGGGATTGAATCTATATCTGTTCCTACACGAGGGGGTGATAGAATTAAACAGCTTAATCAGCGTGAGATGTTTTGGATCCACTCACTTAATACTCTATCCCCTTTTGGGATTAATACAGAATGGGACCTAAAACATTTTCTCTTAGCTATATTATTCCTTTGCCCATTCTCAGGTTATATAATACTGTGTATTTTTCATATACATTTGTTTCTATCACTGAGATACATATGTGTCTCTCTCTAGTCATATTTGATGAGTAGTATTGTTTCCTTAATGTGGCAATTTTCTCAGTGTGGTTTATTTATTTACATCTTATTCATTATGTACAGTTAGGTCCGGAAATAATTGGACACTGACACAATTTTCATAATTTTGGCTCTGTACTCACCACAATGGATTTTAAATGAAACAATCGAGATGCAATAGAAGTGCAGACTTTCAGCTTTAATTCAAGGGGTTGAACAAAAATATCGTATGAAACGTTTAGGAATTGCAACCATTTTCATATACAGTCCCCTTATTTCAGGGGCTCAAATGTAATTGGACAAATTAACACAATCATAAATAAAATGTTAATTTCTAATACTTTGTCGAGAATCCTTTGCATACAATGTCCATGCGTTCTAGACTTCAAGCAGTCATCACCAAGAGCTGGGTTTCCTCCTTTGTTATGCTTTGCCAGGCATTTACTGCAGCTATCTTCAGTTATTCGTTGGGTCTTTCTGCATCAAGTTTTGTCTTCAGCAAGTGAAATGCATGCTTGATCGGGTTGAGATCAGGTGATTGACTTGGCCATTGCAGAATATTCCACTTCTTTGCCTTAAACTCCTGGTTGCTTTCGCAGTATGTTTTGGGTCATTGTCCATCTGTACAGTGAAGCGCCGTCCAATCAACTTGGCTGAATCTGAGCAGACAATATATCCCTATACACTTCAGAATTCATCCGGCTGCTTCTGTCTTCTGTCACATCATCAATAAACACTAGTGACCCAGTGCCATTGTAAGCCATGCATGCCCATGCCATCACTCTGCCTCCACCGTGTTTTACAGATGATGTGGTATGCTTTGGATCATGAGCCGTTCCAAGTCTTCTCCACACTTTTTTATTCCCATCATTCTGGTACAGGTTGAAATTAGTTTCATCTGTCCAAAGAATGCTGTTCCAGAACTGGGCTGGCTTTTTCAGATATTTTTTGGCAAAGACTAATCTGGCCTTTCTATTCTTGAGGCTTATGAATGGTTTGCACCTTGTGGTGACCCCTCTGTATTTGCTCTCGTGAAGTCTTCTCTTTATGGTAGACTTTGATAATGATATATCTACCTCCTGGAGAGTGTTCTTCACTTGGCTGGATGTTGTGAAGGGGTTTTTCTTTACTATGGAAAGGATCCTACGATCATCCACCACTGTTGTCTTCCGTGGACGTCCAGACGTTTTTGTGTTGCAAAACTCATCAGTGTGGTTTTTTTTTCCTCAGAATGTACCAAATTGTTGATTTGGCCACTCCTAATGTTCCTGCTATCTCTCTGATGGATTTTTTTTTTTTTTTGGAGCCTAAGGATGCCCTGTTTCACTTGCATTGAGAGCTCCTTTGACCGCATGTTGTGGGTTCATAGCAACAGCTTCCAAATGTGAATGCCACACCTGGAATAAACTCCAAACCTTTTACCTGCTTAATTGATGAAGAAATAATGAAGGAATAGCCCACACCTGTCCATGAAACAGCTTTTGAGTCAATTGTCCAATTACTTTTGGTCCCTTGAAAAAGAGGGGGCTACATATTAAAGAGATGTAATTCCTAAACCCTTCCTCCAATTTTGATGAGAATACCCTCAAATTAATGCTGATATACTGCACTTTAAGCCCATATTCATTATTTAACTGTAACTTGGATTTATTTTCGTACACAGCCGAAATAATAAAACTTGTATAACTGTCCAATTATTTCCGGACCTAACTGTATATTCCCTTTATCAAGATTCAAATTGTTCTTTGCCTTGGTAGTTGAGGTTACATTTATTATATGTATATTGTTACATTTTTATTTTATATTATTTGGTGTTACAGTTAATTTAATCTAAGATAATTGTATTCTCACCACATCCTATCCATTTTTAAATGTTATGCTTTTTCATTTAATTTTTATTGTTTTTATGAGTTTAAGGTTATTGTTATTGTATTCTTTATTGTGTCCTTTTGCTGGATTTCTCCCCCACAGTTATACTGCCTTCTTTCCGTGGTTACATTTTCCCAGGACTGTTTTGTTCACACAGGACTTTTTTTTACCTGGGATACAGGTAGGCTGTGTTTCCGACAGGGAGTGCCTATAACGTAACACTCTCTAGACTCAGGAAACCATTCTTTGATAAAGCGCCCATGGTGAGAAACGCGTTGGAGGTTTCTCTTTTAACTTAGGCTATGTCTCAATAACTCTTTTATTTTTTCTACTTTTGCCTCCAGTTCTTTTCTGCAGTGCTCCTTTTTTCTTTGTTTTGAATGTGAGAGGAGAAGGAAAGAGAGAAGTCAAATATTACGCAAAAGCTGCATGCTTGGGAAATTATATGAATAGTGAAAGAAAACCTTTTTCCTCGCCTAGGCTTCAGAACCGAGAGGAACCTTTCCTCTGCCAAGAAAGCTGAAGGCCTTGCGACTGGATACACAATCTGCACCGTTTGCAGCAGACTTCCCGGGAAGCTTTCACGCCCTGCGACTTGTTATCTCAGATTTTTGTTGAACTTACAGGCCCGAGAATAAGAAAGAAATGAAACATAACGCAAGCCAGGTTTCAAATCCTTTGTCTCAATTTATTACTCATAGGGTACTGACTTTTATACAGGAAAAAGAAGATATTGGTTAGAGGCGTAACATAGGTGTAACATGGGTGTGTCTTGGGCGTAGCTTTGATTAGAGGCATGATTTAGGGGCAGGACATATTAGTGGCATGATTTTGGGACGTGTTTCTCCCAATACAAGCAATGTCTGAATACATAGCTTATTCATTGTCTGTTATCAAAAGAGACCTTGAATCTTTAGCAACTAATTATACTATTTTGCCTCTTTCAGAGAATCAGTCTATTATATTCTAACTAAAAGAGCAGGAGACTGACAATACAAAAAGTATCTTAGCAATATCCTGAGCAGGAAGAATGGAAATGTAATTTGGCAGAAACGGAGTGCATTAGGAATTATATTTCAGCAAAAGGCTGACTACAGAATCTTAACTAGTTATAAACAGACAACATGGATGCTTAACACAAATGCAGATTCTGGCCTGAGGAGAAGGAAAGAGAGGAGTCAAATATTACACCAAGGCCGCATGCTTGGAAAATTATATGAATAGTATTTGTGACTGACAAAATATGACACAAAATGGAGCAGTTTAGTTTGTGGGCCTTATGGCAGTAGATTACATGGGCAGTGTAGTCGCTGCATCTCTTAAATTATAAGCTCTCCAGGGCAGGGTTTTCCCTTCCTATTGTATGATTGTGTTTGTTGCACTTATTGTATTATAATTCCCTGTACTGTATTGTTTCTGCTGTAAAGCACCGAGTACACTGTGGGCCTTGTGTAAATAAAGATATACATACATGGGCATCTACAGTATCTTTACACTATAGTTTTTTGTCTGGTTTTGTTGATATTATTAACACACTAATGTGATAGACCAGGAGTTCCTTAACTTTACTTCTCATGGACATTTTCAATGTTAATTATTTGGAGGATGTACGTGTATCCTTAAATAATGAATACAGTAATAAATACAAGTTATATATGTATCAATGATTTCACTGAGAGCTGCTACAAATACATTTCAGGCCTTCGGGACCACCACCAAAGTCATTAGGGGCCACTGGATGTCCATGTGCAACAATTTTAAAACCCTGGGTGAAGAGAATATTTTGTTAATTAAGTATTGGTGAAGTACGTTCTTCAGTGTTTTGGATTTGTATTTTGCGTTCAGTAATTTGATTTACAGATTGAAAACATTTGTTCTGTCTTTTTTGTTTACTTCTGTTAGAGAATGGCCTGAATGAGGAACAGAACTTGAGCTCTGATACATCCAGAAGCTGTCTGACTCCTCGCAGCCCAGAAGTGCCAAAAAACAATGATTCCTGCCACATTTTGGACACATACAAGGAACCAGTGCCACATGATGGTGACTTTACAGACCTTGTGCAGCACACAGCAGAGACGGACTCTAAATATGGGTCCAGCAAAAGGTATGCGAGAGATTTAAGAGGAAGCCGCGGTGCTCAGCCTTTTCTCTGTTGTCAGTGTGGCAAAAGCTTCTCACTGGACAGGGACCTGCTAACACATCTTTGTGTCCCCGCTAGAGAGCAAACCTTTACATGTTCAGATGGTGGGAGCAGTTTCTCACTGAAGGTGAAACTTCATTCACAGCAGAAGATTCAGACATCAGTGACTCCTTTTACTTGTACTGTGTGTGGGAAACAGTTAAGTACCAAGAGAACCCTCCTCAAACATGAGCGGATTCATACAGGGGAGAAACCATTCCCATGTTCAGAGTGTGGGAAACAATTCAATACTAAGACCAACCTCCTCAGACACCATATGACTCATACAGGGGAGAAACCATTCACATGTACAGAGTGTAGTAAAAGCTTTTCTCGGAAGACAGAGCTCCTCAACCATGAGCGGATTCATACAGGAGAAAAACCATTCCCATGTACAGAGTGTAGTAAAAGCTTTTCTGTGAAGAAACTGCTCCTCATCCATGAGCGGATTCATACAGGGGAGAAACCATTCACATGTACAGAGTGTGGGAAACAATTCAGACATAAGGAAAGCCTCGGCAGACACCAGATGACTCATACAGGAGGGAAACCATTCACATGTACAGAGTGTGGGAAACAATTCAGTATTAAGAAAAGCCTCCGCAGACACCAGATGACACATACAGGGGAGAAACCATTCACATGTACAGAGTGTGGGAAACAATTTAGTATTAAGAACCGTCTCCTCATACACCAGATGACTCATACAGGAGAAAAACCATTCACATGTACAGAGTGTGGGAAACAATTCAGTACTAAGCGCCACCGCCTCAGACACCAGATGACTCATACTGGAGAGAAAGCATTCACATGTACAGAGTGTAGTAAAAGCTTTTCTTGGAAGACAGACCTCCTCATCCATGAGCGGATTCATACAGGGGAGAAACCATTCACATGTACAGAGTGCGGGAAACAATTCACAGTTAAGAGCCGTCTCCTCAGACACCAGATGACTCATACAGGGGAGAAACCATTCACATGTACAGAATGTGGGAAACAATTCACAGTTAAGAGCAGTCTCCTCATACACCAGATGATTCATACAGGAGAAAAGCCATTAACATGTACAGAGTGTGGGAAACAATTCAGTACTAAGAGCCACCTCCTTAGACACCAGATTACTCATACAGGGGAGAAACTATTCACATGTACAGAGTGTGGGAAAAGCTTTTCTCAAATGAGCCACCTCCTCACCTACCACAGAATTCATACACGGGAGAAACCATTTCCATGTTCATAGTATGGGGAAAGCTTTTCACAGAGGATCAGCCTCATTACACACATGAGGATTCATACATGAGATAAAATATGTGATTGTTCAAAGTAGGGTTGGGCAATATACCAGGTGCATAGTAATACTGCAGTAATAAAAATGGAGGGTAATGCAATACTTGCCATTACTTCTTACCATGGCATTCCTATCAGCAGCTGCAGCGTGGGGGTGGGGACTGTGTCAGAGAGGCGTGGGTGTGGGGACTGTGTCAGAGAGAGGACTGAGTGTGGGTCTGGTAGAGACAGTGGAGTGGGAGCGAGTCTGGGAGCTCCTTGTCTTTCACATGCTGCAGCTATAAGGAATCCTCCTGCTGATAATCTCACCCCTCCATATTAACCACTACCCCTCTGCCATGCCTCTAAGGCCTGGGTCCCACTGCATCCGGTGGCGCGCGTCACTCACCAGACATGTGTTCCTCCCGAGCTGGCCCCAGTCCCTCCTCTACAAGGCTTGCTGCGCACTGTGACACGTCAGCTAGCAGGGGATACAAGAGGATCGTGATCCCAAGCGGCGACGCGTCACGTGGTGCGGCAGGGAGCCAATGAGATGGGGAGGAGGGGAGCTATCTCGAGCTACGGGAGTTTGTGTGGTTCGAAATCTGCATTGTCCTCTGTGCAGCATGGCAACATTCCCCCACCCCCTCCCTGCCCCTCAACTCCCCTCCCTCCGGTGCCCATTTCAGGCTGCTTGAGCTGGGGAGGTTGTGGCCAGCTCCGGCTGCTGAGCTCGTCTCCCGGGGGAGGAAAGGGGGAGGGAGTGGTGGGAGAGAAGCAACATGCACTTTTAACGAGCCTCTTTCGTTTCTCACAATGTGTGGGAGAGAGAAACCTCATGCTTAAATACACACAGTCACCAGGGCTCAAATAATTAAAACCATCCATATACACCATATCATTTGCAGAGCGACAGGTAGGAGACAAGCTCAAAATATAGCCCTATTCACTGCTGGAGATGCTTTGAAAATAAATAAGGACATGCAGAGCAAGGTGTTGCTGGTTTCCCTGGCATCGTAGAGGTTAATATAAATCCATGTCCCATTCCATCCTGCGCGGGAGGGGGAGAAGCAACAAGGCAGAGGGGTTTCCATGTGTGTGCCTGTGTGTAATGGTCCCGCCCCCCACGTCATAACGGCCACCCGATCAGGTCTGTGCCTCTCGGCGCGCTGCCTGCATGCAGTGCGGGCGCGCTGACTGAGGGAGCGGGGCCTTATCCTTACCCCTTCCTTTCCACCATGACTCAACCCCTTTCTCTCCTCCCCCGTATTTCTCTCGGCTGTCACCCACCCGTGCCTCTCCTTCCCCATACCCATTAACCCACGCCTCCCCATCCCCTATTAATGTGTACAGGAGAAGGGGGGTCAAGGGGGTAATTATACATTCTCTTACCATGCACCCCAAAACTGGACCAACCTACCGGAGACTCTCATCCACCACCAGTTTAAGTTCTTTCAAAACTAAGGCAGTCTCACATTTTATCTGGTCTGTAACTGTTACATACGCTTATAATATATTTTATCTTTAACTGTGCATGCAATGTCTTGTATATAATGTATACCCTGTTCACTTATGTAACTGTATTTGTAGCCATGTATTATTTGTCATCGTAACTCTATGCCCAGGAAATACATGAAAACGAGAGGTAACTCTCAATGTATTATTTCCTGGTAAAACATTTTATAAATAAATAAAAATAAAAATAAATAAATAAAAATAAAATGGTGAAGGGGCTTTAGTGTGGGTGTAGTTAGTGTAACATTTTCATTGAAACCTTTATTCTTAAAATTAAAATATATTTGCTTTTTTACATTGTATTAAGAATGAAATGGATTTGTATAAGAAATACGTTTCACAATAAATGACCTGGAACATTTTGAGGACTTTTGCTTTTTTGTTTTCTATTGGGTGTTAATATATTGCGGAATATTGTTATCACAATAAATGACTTAATACTCTTATGGTGGGAAGTATTTTTGTTATTGTCTAACCCTAGTTCAGGGTGTTGGAAACAATTCAGTACAAAGTGTGACCTCTTGTCACACCCAAGTATTTACAGTGGAGAAACCATTTGCTTGTTCAGTGTGGGAAACAATTCAGTGTTAAGGGCCACCTCTTCAGAAACCAACAAATTCATGCAGGGAGAGGCCTCTCACAAGAACAGAGTACAGGAAAAACGTTTCTTGGATGAATGACCTCACACACCACATGATTCACACAGGGGAAATAATTTGCTTGTTCAGAGTGTGGTAAACCATTTTATACAACGTGGGACATCTTGTTACACCAGCAGATTTACACAAGGGAGCAACTTTTTATTTGTACAGAATTTGGGAAACATTTCAGCACTGAGAGGAACCTCAACACACACCAGACAATTCATAAAAGGGGATTACATCATAATCAATTCTATAATAGGAGGAGTCCTCAGACACCAGAGCATTTACACAGGGGAGAAACCTTTCCCATGTGCAGAGTGTATCAAATGTTTCTCAGTAAGAAAACCTTTTCACCCAAATGTTTACACAGGGTAGGTATCTACTGTATGTCTTTATTTACATAGTGCCATTAGTGTACATAGACTTCACAGCACTAATAAACGTGACAGTCATAAATAACAAATAATACAAATAAAACATAATGGGAAGAAGTGCTTCAGACATAAAAGTAACATTTAGGAAAGGGAGTTCATGCTACAAAGAGCTTACAATCAAATTGTTTGGTAGGAAGAACGTACAGAGACAGTAGGAGGGCGTTCTGGTATGTGTGTCTGCAAGGGGCCAAGGTTTATGTATGAGTTGTAAATTATCAGCCATGGAGCTACTCGTATGCTTCCTTAAGCAGGTGGGTCTTAAAGGTGGATAGAGATGGTGCTAGTCGGATACTGCGGGGAAGGGCCTTCCAGAGGTGTGGGGCAGTCAGTGAGAAAGGTTTAAGGCAGGAGAGGACTTTAGATACGAAAGGGGTAGAGAGAAGACATCCTTGAGCAGAATGCAAGAGTTGGGATGGTGCATAGCAAGAAATTAGGGCTGAGATGTAAGGAGAAGCAGAATAGTGTAAAGCTTTAACAGTGAGGAGGAGAATTGTGTGTGATACGGGATTTGATAGGAAGCTAGGAGAGGGATTTCAACAGGTGAGACGCTGAGACAGATTTAGGAAAAAGTAGAGTGATTCTGGCAGCAGCATTTAGGATAGATTGTAGAGGAGACAGGTGAGAGGCAGGAAGGCCAGACAGCAGGAGGTTACAGTAATCGAGACGGGAGAGAATGAGGGTCTGTGTCAGAGTTTTAGCAGTCGAGCAACAGAGGAAAGGACGTGTCACGATGGACACCAACTTTATCAACACATTTCTATTTCTGGGTACTCGATTGAACAGAACAAGTTGCAAAATAAAGTGTGATTTATTTCCTTAATAGACAAACACACGACATCTGCAAAATACACTTAAAAAAACACTTACTGGGATAAGGGACCAAAATAAATTTTCCTTTGCTTGTGTAGCCATGTATAAAAATGGTATACAGTTCTTTCTCATGCTGGCAGTAAACCTGGTAAGTATGCAGGATTGCCAGCATCAATCATGGAGGTTTGCCCTCACACCCTGGTGAGGTGTCATATGTACACAAGGGGTGTGGTAACATGCTCTGTGTCCACTGTTAGTGACACAAGAGGTGTGGCTGTTTTCTGAGTATATAAGACACAGCACTGCCTAAAGTTTGTGTGTTAATCAGTGGTTCTACAAAGTGCAAAGTTAAGGAGTGTCTGCAGCAGTTAGGCTGTCAGATCCAATTGATAGCATACCCTACTCTGTGTTCAGGGATCTGACACAGATGGTGATCTCCCTTAGGGGAGAGGTGATCCAACTCTTTTGAGAGGCAAGGAACTTCTGAGAGGGATGCACTACATGGAAATGAGCGGCTAGGACGACAGCTATGAGGGGCAGTCTGCCTTAACGTGCAATAAAGATGCCCAGTTTCACAAGACCCTTGCTGTGTGTGAGTGAAGTTCTTGCGCAGGAGGCACCACAGAGGAGGTCCCCATCAGACACTTCTCCATGCAGCCGCAGAGATCCTGATGGGGTGGAGGCGCTGCATCATGTGTGAGTAGGACTCAGATCACACTACCCCAGATGCCTGTCATGCTGATATCCCCACTAACACCAAGCGGGAGACTCAGGAGTCCTGTAAGCCAGAAGGTGCACCACACACTATACATACATGTAATGGGGCCAGTAGACCACAGGGGCCAATGTGAGATTGGGTGGGCCTGGAAAAACCGTTACACTTGCAAGCACCAGAAATGCAGCCTTGGTTTAAGAGTTCTGTGGCCAGATCGCAAGTTGCCGATCTGATATCTCAGCCACCTCAAAGTATTTTGTGTAACTTCGTTATAATTCGTTCCAGAGTCACCAGGGCTAACGAATTCTGAAGTTTGGGGCAAATCCTTGGTTACGTTGTTATTAACCCCTTCTCTCCGGGTCCGGTTGCCGCTGTGCTGGAACAAAGTCTTGCGTCTTTACATCATGGATCAAAATTCAGGAATCACCCTGGGGATACCTCGGGAGCCACGGTTATAGACTGGCCAAAGCTACCTTTAACATGTGGATCCAATCCCTGTGGGAACAATTTAACCCACCAAATAGCCAGGTTGCCCACAGTTCATACGACCGGGCAAAAAGGCTTTCCGGTGTGCAGAGCGTATGGGTCAGGTTGACATCCATGCCACTTAGCATACCTGGGATACACCCATACCTTTGCGCCGCTAAGTCTGATTTTTGACCCAGAGGTGTCCATAGCCTGGCATCTGTTATACCTTAGAATGTCGTCCGTGTATATATTATGGGTCTCTGGGTCTTTTCATCCCTGACACTCCTTTAGACTGAGGGGTGCTAAAGCAGCGAGACCCCTTTGAAGCTCAGCCATGAAAATACCCCCAGCTCATTCACCCATATCTCAGCTGGATGTCCGAGGAATTCCTCCTCGGACGTACAGAATACATCCTGTCTTACATTTAAAATCTGCAGCTTTTACACACTTTATTAAAACATGTTCCGTTTGTGTTATAACTGTAATGTTTATATGTATGTGCATGTGGTGTTTTACTGTACTTGCACCTCAAAAATTAGGTTTCTGGGTGCTTTCGTTCTAGAGTTAGCATTTCTAATTGCAATGCCGGCTTCTAGACTGCAAGTTCAACCGGTTCTCACGGCAATTGACACCGTTCCCACATCAATTGCCTTTCCACCTTTCAAGTCACAGAGTTAACGAGAGATGGATATTGTATCGGTAAAGTACTTGAGGTCTTAACCGCAAGTAATGGATGTCAAGGGAACTTGTGAGAGGCCTATATTATACACCAAAATACCTGGGTTGAACTGAACACGACTAGATATGATAAAATGGGTTAAGGGCTCACTCCATAGCATCTTCCACACAGGGGAACTTGTTTGCTTGCAGGATGGTTGTGACAACTCTAATACAGAGTGCTTTTCCTGGTAATGTACAGGTTAATAAAGGCTTCAATCAGACTTAGAACTTTGCAACTAATATTGACAGATTGACAGATTTACTATAAATCATTCTTCCTGTTATTACACAGGTTATTAAGAATTTATATTAGCGTTAGGGACCCTTGAATTGTGGTCTGCCGTGAAGTTGGCTCAGGGGCTTACAACAATTTTGGCCAAAAATGTCAAACTAAAAGACCATTTTAATTAATAGATATTTATACATATATATTTAGGCACTGTACCGTGTATGAGTTTCACTGGATGTGCTAAAACTGAGCTTTGTCTGTGTTTTATGTTCTGTCTCTGGTTTTGAACTGAACACGACTAGATATGATAAAATATCATTTATTCCTTGAAAAGGGTGAACACACAAGATATACAAATAACAGACAAAATATACACTTACTTAAGGGGTTTGGACAAGAAAGCCATCAGGATAAAGGATTGGCAATTTCTTCCATAACACAGGTTCAGATGTACACATCACAAAAAGCACAAAGACACAGATTATAGGCTGGGCACTGGTTTATATGCAAATCTCCAGTCTATACCTTACTATTGAGTGTACGCCATTGGAGAACAATTACCTGCACCCAATCTCTGTCATAAATCAGTGGTGATTGTGGTGTGATGATGGTCAGCGCAAACTCGTGAAGCTCAAGGTAGTGATGGATAATGAAGCAAAGCAGAACAAAATAAAACACAATAATTAGTGCATGAATCTGTATATGTATGGGGGGGGGGAGGGAAGTGGAAGTGGAGGGGTAGCAAAGGGAAAGGTGATGGTAAAATAATGCTATATATACAGCACATGAAACATAGGGTATACGTTTCAGTGACTCACACGGGCTTGTGTGAGACTTCACCCTCAGCGATGGATGTGGTGGTTTAAAACAAATTCCTGAAGCGGAGGAATGATAAATAAAAACTCACACGGCCATATGTGAGTTTGTTCCCTCAGTGGGTGTTGTCAGCATACTCAGATGGTGTGGATGCGTCCTAATGTTCAACCCCAATAGGTAAGGTGTGTGGGTGGTTCCTCTCCCAGACGCCCATAAACCAAAGGATGGGCAAAGTCTGGATTAGTGACTATGAACCTGACGAAGCTTACTGCGAAACGCGTAGTTCCCTGCCAGAGCTCATTGAGAGAGGAACCCTGACAGCCGCCGGACATCCGGTCCATACCCTCCCTTCCGGTTCCACTGTTCGGACGCGCCGGTGAGAGCGTTAACGGAGGAGGAGGTTTTGCCGGAGAGCCTCGCGGCTGGTGCGGGGCAACGTCTGTCATTTGTGTGAGTGTGTTCAGCGTTTTTATACCTTTTTTACTGTTATCAATAAAAACTTTACTAGCCACTAATCCAGACTTTGCCCATCCTTTGGTTTATGGGCGTCTGGGAGAGGAACCACCCACACACCTTACCTATTGGGGTTGAACATTAGGACGCATCCACACCATCTGAGTATGCTGACAACATACTCTGAGGGAACAAACTCACATATGGCCGTGTGAGTTTTTATTTATCATTCCTCCGCTTCAGGAATTTGTATTAAACCACCACATCCATCGCTGAGGGTGAAGTCTCACACAAGCCCGTGTGAGTCACTGAAACGTATACCCTATGTTTCATGTGCTGTATATATAGCATTATTTTACCATCACCTTTCCCTTTCCTACCCCTCCACTTCCACTTCCCTCCCCCCTCCCCCCCATACATATACAGATTCATGCACTAATTATTGTGTTTTATTTTGTTCTGCTTTGCTTCATTATCCATCACTACCTTGAGCTTCACGAGTTTGCGCTGACCATCATCACACCACAATTGCTACTAAAGAAGGACTTGGGATTTGCCTTCTTCACGGTCAAGCAGCAAAACCAACAAAAGGGCCAGTATACAATTTTATACTATCTTTTAATATTCTTTTATATCCTTAGGCGTTGAATTGATTTTTAGCCACTCAATTTTAGGGAGCGCCCCAGTTCCACACCTCGTTATAAATCAGTGGTGAGGTTGACAGTCTTACCCCAGAGTAAAACTCCTCCCACCCCAGGACGTTTAAAAACTGCTTTTCCTATCTAAATAACTTCATAACTTCAGTTAAGTAATACTTACTGGCACGCGAGACATATTAATACATTCCGGCACACATGACGCTCCCAATGAGACTAAATATAACCGTGTAATACTAAAATTAAGAGAGATATTAATATCGGTCTCGTAGTACTTGCTAGACATCATGTGTCTGTAATCATTATTTGCGGCTCGGTCCCATGGATACACACATGTAACTCTTAGCATGTTCAGCCGAGGACATCTCATGGTATTCTTATAATTAATAAGGTCACTCATTCTGATATCTCTTTCTGTAACTGCACCCCTGGCCCCCATAAAACCCCTTGTGAAGAAATGCTTTGAAGCTGGGCCTCCTGTATAGAGAACGTTTGTCACAGGTGCTATATTTCACACCCAATGCTCCAGACTTGGGTCCTAGCTGTCTCTACCAGCAATATACCCTTGGCCTGCAAATTAGGTATTAACATACACCAAACCCCCTCTGTACTTTTCACACCCAACTTCAATCAAGCCTTTTGAAGCCCAGATATTTCTGAAAAGACACCACACATATTTGTATTTTCCTAAACTGTAGCTCATTAACCCCTTAAGCCTCCCGCATCAACCCCAGTGTATGTGTTGGTGCAAACACTGGGATGAGACAATACATTTTTACAGGGGAATAAACAGTTGGATTCTGAAGCAAGGTAAAAACACATTACTGGACCCCAGTCCAGTTAACCCCTTGCTTCCCAAGTGAGCGCAGGGGGTGGCCAAATGGGGTGTAACACCTTTAATCCCGGGCCAAACCCCCTCTCCCATGACACCTCCCCTGCTCAATGGGTGCCTTGTGACCAAGCTGCGATTAGAACGATTAGAGCTCTTAAGGTCAGTATATTAGAGCATTTAAGACTCATAAGATTGAAAGACACTAATCATCCTGTTTCCAAACACTTCTCCGAATGTGGTCAGGGAGGTACCAGGAATTTCTCCTTCCTGGGCATTGAATTAGTTAATAATAGACCTAGAGGAGGTGACCGTATCAATCTATTGAACCGTAGGGAAGCGTATTAGATTTTTATTCTCCAAACACGCTTCCCTATGGGTTTGAATATTGATTGGCAATTAGCCCATTTTTTTTAAAATAATATCATTATTTTTCTTTTATAGTTATTAAAAATTTGGTTTATCAAATTATTATTATTTGGTTATATTATATACTTGATTTCCCCTTAAGTCGTTTACAGTTTATTTCTTTGTGTTATTCCACAAACATATGCATATTGGTATTATAATTTATTTTACTTTTAGTATTATTATTATTTCCTTGTTATTTCATTACCATTCAATATTACTTTCGTTCTTTATTTCAATTATTGGTTGTTTTTGTTTTTAATTATTTAATTTTTTTGCATTTTAATATATTTTGTGGCTTTATGCATTTTTAAATATATTTTTTCTGATTGCTTTTTGATTAGCTTAAGAGATGTAGTGGTCTGCTCATTATTTTGTCCTTTGATATGTACTTTTTGTCCCTTTATGGGTTGCCCTCACTTGTATTGCTTCAAACCTATACAGTGATTACTTTGCCCTGACGGTGCCGTGACGTTCTGCGCATGCGCAATGACACGCATTGCGTCATGACGTCATTGTTATCCGTCTTGGATATGCATTGTCTGCTTGTTGTACTATTTGAATCACTATGTTGTTCTATGCATTGCCCATACTATTATGTACCACACTGCCTGTATGGACAGCTTTGCCCTTAGACGGCGCCGGATTGTTCTGCGCATGCACGATGACGCGCATTGCATCATGACGTCATCGTGCTTCCTTTTTTGGCGTGAAACTGCTTGCAGGTAAGAGGGTATTTAAGGGATGTTACTACACTGTGTTTTATCCTTGAAAAAGAACGCTGTGACGTTCGAAACTCGTTGGATGGGTCTTTTGTCACATTAAAGTGCCCTTTTAATTTATTTTTGATTCTGGGTCCTTCCTGCTCCGTTTTTGCTTGTGCGCTTTGTTCTCCATTTATTCCTTTTTACTACATATTGGAAGCTGCACAGCCTGCCTACCACTCCTAGGATTTGTGAGTATTGTTTATATTCTGGGGAACCTGCCAATGAGACTGATGGTGGGTGGACTTGTACCATCTACCACCTGTCTTCAGGAGGATAGTACCCATACTGGTGGTTATTATGTACTAATACCATTACTCATTTCTTATACCTTGGATTAGTGGTTTGGCTTGCATTATTCTTTTATTCCTGGCATTGGAGCGCTTTAGCCTATTTTTCCTATCTTCTTGTAATTAAACATGTAAATAAGAATTTTAACTCAGGTAGTGTTAGGACCTGCTAACAGTCATGCCTTGAAGTGGCAGCAGGCTTAAGACACTTTGGCCAAAGGGTTAAACTAAATTACCCTTTTTCAAGAGAATATATAGGTATTGCACTGTGTATTTTTGTCACATTGGAAGTAGCTTTGGGCATCTTTGTTTGTTTTTTGTTGTATACATTTAGCCACGCCAACTAGCACTCTTTTTGACACTTATATACATACATATATATATATATATATGTAAATAGTTCCTTATCAGGCAGACCTGGAATCCCAGGACACCACAGCAAAGAAGAGACAGCACTGAAGATAATCCTGTGTCAAAAGTGTATTAAAGGAAACATGGCGCAATCACCCGACGTTTCGGTCCTAAGAACAGGACCTTTCTCAGGGAGTGCTCAAAACCCAGTGACAACCATGCTAATATATACCCCCCACCTCTACACAGATAACACCTCCGATTGGTGCTTGTAAAAGACCCATAGGTCTGCACAGCTGTTGCATACTAATTGTCACGAGTACTGACGTCATCCCCACAGCGCTCAGAGCTGCAGCTGATCACTGGTAGCCCTAGCAACACACAGTATGTGTTATCAGCAACAGAGGAGCAGTCACCAATCGCGTGCCCTGGGGTGTGTGGCCAAACCCCGAATGTAGAAAACAACTCACGTAGCTGCCCTGCTACTGCCTGTCAGAGGCTCAGTATTTAGGGTTTACATAAAATAGCAGATCATTGTCCCTTTCTACCCTTGGTGTCCCTGGTATCCAATATGAACCAGGCAGACTATATTAAAGTCGCTCATTGTGTCGGGCTAACAGCCAATGGTGCGCCTAGGGGCGTGTCTACACACCGAGACAAAGTTTCTGGCCAATGACAGATATCAGGGGCATACATTGTTGTCTGTTTGCCAAATCTACAGTACCCAGGTACCCTGGGAACTGGTGTAAAGAAGGCACTCAGCGCTGTTATGAAAATACTGTGCATATAATACAATTAAAAACACCAGGGAGTGAAAGAAGTGGAGGGGGGAAGAGGGGTGGGGGTGGGGGGGGTGGGTTAAAGGAATCAGGGTGGGATGGGGGGGGGTTGGAAACATAAGTGGGGGTCTAATGGGGGCTTAAGGACAAAGGTAGGTAATGGAAAATAAGCTAACAGGACATAAGCATATGACTGGCACATCAGAAACAAGTACATAACAAATGGTAATGTTTGGGGTTTCTCAGAGCTTGTTGGGTATCTGTGTGTTTGGCACCTGCAATAGGCCAGATATCCCCTATTAGGCCCCAGCTAGGCCCCGACTCCCCTGTGTAGCTTGTGGTTGCTGCAGGGACACTGCCCTGTAGAACCAGAACATAGGGACAAAGCCAGGACGTGGCTGCATCCTGGACCAGGTTTATCTGGGACCAGATCATCCATCTATGCCCACAGAGACTCTAAGGTGGTACAATTCACGCAGGACCCACCCAACGTAGAGGCAGAGACGTCGAGGTTCATCGCTTCGGATCTGTGGATCCCATATTCATCCATGCGCGCCCAGGTGTGGACACACCCGGCTGGTATCGCATCTCACCAAGTGCACCAACCATACACGGGCTAGTGGGGCAGCGCTGTCACACACACGTGGGAGGGTGATTGACTCCATGGACACCAGAGTGTTGGGTGCTCAGGGGCATTTTAGTACTTGGGGGTAAACCCCACAAGGTGAGGACACGGTGCAAAGAGAGCATGGTGAAGGGGTACGACCCTGCGAGTTTTGTGTGTTTTTGAGTGTTATTATTATTAGTCTGTGCAGTAAAACTGTTATACCTACACAAGTGTGTTTGTTTCAAACTTTTTTATTGGTTTCCAAAGGGATAAACAAATTAGTAATATAACAGCGTTTCAAGAGGGTATCTTTACAGCATTTTTTCTATACAGTACATAGGACCAGAAGCTTGTACTCAAACAGAACCAGCTGTATCTGTACTAATTCCAGAGATTCCTTAAACCATGAACCCCTTTTCAGTTTTTCGTTGCAAGACAGAGTCCCCTTGCATATCCCTGTAGAGACAAATGAAAGAATAGAGGGAGGAAAGGACAGAAGGAGAAGAGATAAGGGGAATGAGGGGGAGGAGGGGAGCAGGGAAGGCGAGGGAGGATATTCATGGGACTGGGATAGAGAGTGTAGGGAGGGAGAAGAATTAGTCAGACCCCGCCCACCAGGTCCCCAGCCACTACTATCCCCGCCCTAGAAACATGTTCCTTGTTTTTTATTTATGTGAATTCCCAATTCTTAGCTCTGTGGCCATGGCTCCCATGTTATATAAAATGTTTCCATTGTGTGACTGAGTTGTGCTGAGAGTTTCTCCATGAGTCTGACCTCATTCACTCTTCTGACTACAGTTCGCTTGGATGGGGCATTCATTTTCTTCCAAGCCGCAGCTATGGAACAACAAGCCGCAGTAAGGATACATGAGACTAATTTTCTGAAGGGTGTTTGAAGGTCTTCAATAGGCCTGGCTGGTAAAAAAAAGTCAGCGGATTTATCTATATTCTTACTTTATTTATAAAATGTGTTACCAGGAAGTAATACATTGAGAGTTACCTCTCGTTTTCAAGCATGTCCTGGGCATAGAGTTAAAATGACAAATAATACATGGTTACAAATACAGTTACATAAATGAACAGGGTATACATTATATACAAGACATTGCATGCACAGTTAAAGGAGATATACTTTATATTATAGGCTTATGAAACAGTTACAGACCAGATTACTGTGGGCTTGCTTGATAAATAGTCAAATGACACTCTGTTTTTTGGAGGAGGAAAATCAGAGTTACCTCTTACAGTGCATGTACAGTATACTGTGATGCCTCATCTTTAATAAACCTGCATCTTTTAAACTGCTGATCCATCCTCCGTCAGATTTTTGGATTCCTTTCATAGCAGTACACTGACTGAAAGCCCATTCTATGGACACAGCACTATAATTTCCCAAGCACGCGGCCTTGGTGTAATATTTGACTCCTCTCTTTCCTTCTCCTCTCACATTCAAAACAAAGAAAAAAGGAGCACTGCAGCAAAGAAGAACTGGAGGCAAAAGTAGAAAAAATAAAAGATTTATTGAGGCACACAGCCTAAGTTACAAGAGAAACCTCCAACGCGTTTCTCGCCATGGGCGCTTTATCATAGAGTGGTTTCCGGAGTCTAGAGAGTGTCACGTTATAGGCACTCCCCACCGGAAACACTGCCTACCTGTATCCCAGGTAAAAACGTCCCATGGGAAGAAAACAGTCCGGGGAAAATGTAACCACGGAAAGAAGGCAGTATAACTGTGGGGGAGAAATCCAGCAAAAGGACACAATAAAGAATACAATAACAAAAAACTTAAATAGACTCATAAGGACAATAAAAATTAAATGAAAAAGCATAACATTTAAAAGTGGATAGGATGTGGTGAGAATAAAATTATCTTATATTAAATTAACTGTAACACCAAATAATATAATCATGTAATAATATACATATAATAAATGTAAACTCAACTAACAAGGCAAAGAACAATTTGAATCTTGATAAGGGGAATATACATAATGAATAAGATGTAAATAAATAAACCGCACTGAGAAAATTGCCACAGTAAGGATACAATAGTACTCATCAAATGTGACTAGAGAGAGACACATATGTATCTCAATGATAGAAACAAATGTATATTTAGCATGGTCCCCCCTGGCCCCCTTACTTGTGTCTGGTTGCGGGTATGAGCGCGTTGCCGGGAGCTCCCGGCGACATCAGTAATAGGGCGCTACCATCTTGTGTGTGTTCGCGCATGCGCGGTGCGCATTTGCAGTCGCGGTGCGCATTTGCAGTCGCGGCGGCCATTATACATAGTGCAGGAAAGTGGCGCGGCGGCCATTACTCTAGCGCAGGCGCAGATAGAGAGAGGTAGGCAGCCATTAGAGAGGCGCCCATGCGGTCCTCATAGGGAAAAGCCCCAGAGGGGACTACAACTCCCAGCAGTCTCTGGGGACTGTCCTATGATCCCTGTCACATGCAGCCAGACAGCCAGTAGAGATTGCAGCTTCTCCTGCTGGAGAAGATACATTGTATGGGCAATGTGCTATGAGTCATTCAGGCTGAGGAGACAGTGGGGGAAGCTGCGAGCTTCTGCCCTAGGCCAGAAATCCCCAGGGCTAGAGCTGAGGCCCTGACTCCCCACTAGTGAGGGTGGGTGTTCATAGGGACAGGCCCTTATGTAAGGACCCTGTGCCCCTTCAGCTGTGTGCTAGGTAGGGACCTAGTGAGAGAGGCCCTGCTGCTGTTCCTTAGTGCAGGGACACAGTGATAGTGTTTGCTGCATGTTCCTGTATGCTGTGTTGCTGATCCAGAGACTGTCCTTACGGTGGGACGTCCGGCTGGACCCCATCCCACGCGGAAGTACAGATCAGCGCTGGACCAAGCGGAACCGGTAGACCCTTTGCGAAGACACCCAGGTGCCGGAGCACCTGGGCAGGTATTTACACCCTTCCACACGTGCACCAACTTTAACTTGCTCCTCACATGTGACAAGCCTGTTCACACACTTGGGTGGGCTTGGACTCTTTGGGCACTGGGTTGGGAAGGGGCTAAGAAGGGTATAGCCCAGTTAGGGGCAAGGTTATAGCTGCCAGCTTGTGGCAGAGGGTGGCCTATATACTGTTGTGTATGCTGATGTTTCACTGTTATATATGATACTATTGTGTTGTGTTGCTCGTCCAGTAAATCTTTTAGCCATAACCCTGGTGTATGTGGTTTCTGGGTGGGTTCCTATGCTAGGGCTATTCTACACTCCTATAGAATCCTACATAGGTGGAGGTGCTGATTAACGAGAGAATGTTCCAGAGAAGCACCCCAGGTTCCCATCAGCGGAGGCTCAGGCCTCCTGTGAACCTGCAGGTATATGCACCACACCTGGTAACATATAGGTTCCCCCTCACATGCACTCTATCTGTGATTGGGGTAGGGGGAATACCCGTTACATATATAAAAAAACACACAGTATTATATAACCTGAGAATGGACAAGGGAATAATATAGCTTAGAGAAAATGTTTTAGGTCCCATTCTGTATTAATCCCAACAGGGGATAGAGTATTAAGTGAGTGGGTCCAAAACATGTCACGCTGATTAAGCTGTTTAATTCTATCACCCCCTCGTGCAGGAACAGGTATAGATTCAATCCCCTCGTGTAGGGACAGGTATAGATTCAATCCCCTCGTGTAGGAACAGGTATAAATTCAATCCCCTCGTGTAGGAACAGGTATAGATTCAATCCCCTCATGTAGAAACAGGTATAGATTCAATCCCCTCATGTAGAAACAGGTATAGATTCAATCCCCTCGTGTAGGACCAGGTATAGATTCAATCCCCTCGTGTAGGGACAGGTATAGATTCAATCCCCTCGTGTAGGGACAGGTATAGATTCAATCCCCTCGTGTAGGGACAGGTATAGATTCAATCCCCTCGTGTAGGAACAGGTATAGATTCAATCCCCTCGTGCAGGAACAGGTATAGATTCAATCGCTGAAAAATGAAAGGTGGACAAGTTTCCCAATGTACAATTTGTAAAATGTTTGGAAACTGGGAGAATCTGATCTAGTTTTTAAATAGAACGAATATGCTCCATAATTCTGACCTTCACTGGTCTGATTGTCCGCCCAACGAATCCTCGACCCCAAGTGCTGAAAACATTTTGGAGCTTCCAATGTTCAAACTTCAATAACAATAATATCCTCAATATAACCTTAGATAAATCATTTTTTTCATTAGTACAGGTATCTTATAATTGTATGCACGCTTTAATATTATTTCCCAAAATATTGCAGACATTTCAGTCCATTTTTAAACATACTGAATAAAGACAAGTGAGGATGTAAGGGTACTTACCACGAACAGGAAATGCCTCTATTTCTTCCTTTATTGGGGTCAGATGTTCCTTTGTGTCTGTCTCTTCTTTCTCTGACTTAATCTGTAATCTCTCCAGCACAACCACTGGGAAACCTGGCAATAAGAAAAGGAAAATCCATCATGTAAAGCTGGGAGTTGGGGCGCTTCTTGTGATTTCACCTCCTCTGATATTGGTATAATATAATACCTCTTGTAAAGAAATGTATTACTAGCCCTTCGGGCAGAAAATAACAGAGGCGAAAATATATTGTCTTCTTACCTTCTGATGGTTCTATAAGAAAACAAGATTAGTTTGGGTGTTTGACTCACATAACTGCAAAATAATCAGATATTCCCTCCTTCCAGATTTCAAAGACACCAACAAAAATTTCTCTACTCTTAACAAGTGTGGATCCATGCTGGCAGTGGGCAGTGCTGCTCTGGAGGTGCTGGCAGTGGGCAGCGCTGCTCTGGAGGTGCTGGCAGTGGGCAGTGCTGCTTTGGAAGGTGCTGGCAGTAGGCAGTGCTGCTCTGGAGGTGCTGGCAGTGGGCAGTGCTGCTCTGGAGGTGCTGGCAGTGGGCAGTGCTGCTCTGGAGGTGCTGGCAGTGGGCAGTGGTCCTCTGGGAGGTGCTGGCAGTGGGCAGTGCTGCTCTGGAGGTGCTGGCAGTGGGCAGTGCTGCTCTGGAGGTGCTGGCAGTGGGCAGCACTGCTCTGGAGGTGCTGGCAGTGGGCAGTGCTGCTCTGGGAGGTGGCAATAGGCAGTGCTGCTCTGGAGGTGCTGGCAGTGGGCAGTGCTGCTCTGGAGGTGCTGGCAGTGGGCAGTGCTGCTCTGGAGGTGCTGGCAGTGGGCAGTGCTGCTCTGGAGGTGCTGGCAGTGGGCAGTGGTCCTCTGCAGGTGCTGGCAGTGGGCAGTGCTGCAATGGAGGTGCTGGCAGTGGGTAGTGTTGCTCTGGAGGTGCTGGCAGTGGGCAGTGCTACTCTGGAAGTGCTGGCAGTGGGCAGTGCTGCTCTGGAGGTGCTGGCAGTGGGCAGTGCTGCTCTGGAGGTGCTGGCAGTGGGCAGTGCTGCTCTGGAGGTGCTGGCAGTGGGCAGTGCTGCTCTGGAGGTGCTGGCAGTGGGCAGTGCTGCTCTGGAGGTGCTGGCAGTGGGCAGTGCTGCTCTGGAGGTGCTGGCAGTGGGCAGTGCTGCTCTGGAGGTGCTGGCAGTGGGCAGTGCTGCTCTGGAGGTGCAGACTGGAGGTTACTTAATCTATATGTGTTGGATTTTAGAATGAGCCTGTATATAAAACAGAATTGAAATTATCATTTTTTTGGACAAATATGCAGCATTTAGTATCAGCTTTTTCAAACCTAAATCATTAACCCCAAAGGAGTCGGAGAAGACAGGGGCACCAAAAACACATGTAAGGGGGTCACCCCCGGTTCCCCTGATCTTCCTTTGCCCCCTGCCTTACCCCTGTGGCAGTGGGGGCAGGGGACGGCGACTTCTCCCGGCGGGCACAGCCATCTTGGTTGTGGCGCGAGGTTCGGGCAATGCGCATAGGTTGGCCAGGGTAGCGGTGGCCATCGCCAGTGTGCAGGAGCTCTGGGAGGTTGCGCAGGCGCAGTTAAGCGTAGCGGCGGCCATTACAGCATCGCACATGCGCAGTTAAGATCGCGCACGCGGTTCCCATAGGAAAGAGCTGTGCCAAGGACTACAATTCCCAGAAGCCTCTAGGGACTGCACTTTCACCCTGGTCACAGGCAGCATTGAAGCCAATAGAGCTGGCAGATTCTCATGCTGCAGAGTTGCAACAATGTTGTGTGCAGACAGGGTTATTGTCAGTTGGAGCTGGGAGCAGGAAGGGGAAGGAAGGGTGTAGGGAGCAAGTGAAGCTCCTGCACCAGATAAGGTTCCCCAGGTCCCAGGTCCCAGATAGGCCCCAACTCCCCACCAGGTTAGTGGGTAATTAATAAGGGACGGCCCCAGGTTAAGGACCCTGCCCTTAGGTTCGTGTGGTGTGCAGTCTTGTCAGTGTCACGGCTGTCAGTGCTGTGAGGGCTGACAAGAAGGCATCGTAAGTGTGTGCAGCACGTTCGCTGCAGGTCACAGCAGGTTGCAGTGCATTGCTGCAGGTGCTGTGAGTATCAGGTAGGAGTTAGCCAGGGAGGACCCGGGTGGTACGGGAGAGGTAGTGTGGGTGCAGGGGGTCAGTGACCCACCTGCATAGGATAGGCTACCCCGTAGGCCCCTATGAGTTTCCCCTGAAGCCATTTAAGGATTGCTGTGCTGTAGTGACGGCCTATAGTAGCGCGAGCATCACCTTAGTTCACCGAGTCAGTTAGGGACACAGCGGACGCTGCGGTTCCATCCAGAGGTTTGGGCTCAGACCTCCGCTGCTGCTGCACAGGCTTTCCGCGTGGGATCGTCCTGGATGGTGGTTCCGGTGTTCTTCTCTCATCGGATCCTTTGTGAAGCCAGTTGCAGGCCCGAACACTGGAGTGCTCGGCAGGTAATCCTTATCAACACGTGCACCAACGATCCTATTAACTTCACTAGTGACTGCGCAGTCACACATATCCTCTCTCTGTAAGAGAGCGGGACATTGTGTGGGGATTATTGGACACGGGGTGGGATCACCCGGTGTAGGGGGGAGCGTCCTGCGAGACACCGTAGTCAGTGTCTCCTCTAGAGAGGGACACCTGTTGATGATTGAGTGTTATGCTTGAGTACAGTCACCATAGTAAAGGTATTGGTTATTATACATACGGTGTGCTGAGTATTTGTATGTGTCCTGCGAGGAACAATTCCCGCTCTGCTGGGAACCATCGCAGGTGGAGGTGCTGCACCGAGTACAGGGTTACTCCTAATATACTTGCCCCAGGTTCCCCGTGGCGGAAGCTCAGCCCTCCTGTGAGCCTAACAGGTAAAGCACCACACCTGGTAACACTAAGTTCCCCGCACCCACACTATATCTGCGATTGGGTGGGGTGGAATACCTGTTACATTTGGAGGCGCTGCTGAGATCAGACCTGGGGTGCCCTATTCTATTTTTGTATCACATTGTCCAATTTATTTTTCACCATGTTTGTAAAGTCCGGACACGAGGTCTTACCTGGGCCTTGCGGTGAGGTCTTGAACCCCGCCGCGTGGTGGCGGTAGGAGGCCTCCCCGCCACTATAACCGCTGGAGAGGTCAGGGAGTATATGTGTAAAATTCATGGGTGGCCGTACGCATGTGGCTTAGCTGTAGAACAAGATCCCACGTCCACGTGGAAAACAATGCTTTTCGTGGTAAGCTTCACTGAGGATATATGCCTGTCCGAAGCACCATCCACACTGTTTATGTCAGGGGGCCCATCTGAGGGTTACCCTTTAGTCTACGCAGACCCAGTCAAATGGCGTCTCCCGCCAAAGCAGGAGAGCGCACGTGCGGCTGACTGCAAGCCTGCACTAAACTGTGTTGCAAAAATCTGTCCGAGATTGGCGGGAAAACCTAAGCCCCGCCCCCGCCAACTGAGTGGCGCAGAGCAGAACCAGAAACAATCCTTGAAAGAGTGTGCCGTTCCTCCTTTAGATTCCACCAGGTGGAGAAAGCACAGTGAGCCTCAACCAGTAGCTGCGGTCTCCATGGAGGAAAGTACAGGATGCCGTGAACCACATCCTCAGTTGTATGGGGTTTGGCCAGTAGAAGGACTGTGTGCAATGTTTCTTTTGTGCCCGTGCTTACAAAAAGATCTTAAACTCTCTGGTGGTATGAATTTTGAGCTCTATCAGCTACCAGGAGGGGTTCAGACAGTGAAATTGGAAGGAAAAAGGTATATCAGAGGCCTATGCTCCAAGTGTGACTTTTCAGATGGTGAATTGAGCTGGGGACCCAAGTGTGCCTACTGCGGGGCACAGTTCCTGATGCCCATGCTGCTGCAGTCTACAGAACGCGCAGAGGAAGAGGCTGCTGACCTCTCTACTGGGGTGATCGATGCTGTTAACCAATCTGCACCTCTCACAGAAGTTTTGGAGGGCTCGAGCACTCAAACTGCAGTTCCAGATCCGGCGCTAGTCGGTTCCACATCCAGAACCGCCAATTCCGGAATCACACGGTAAGGTGTCTCTACCCCCATCCCCTCTTAGTGATTCCAGCGACCAACAACCAGCTGTGGTGATGCGCCAGCCGGCGGACCACACCAGTGAAGCTGGAGATAAAGAACCAACTACCTCCGTTGCAGTGAATCCTGATATGGGCCCGTGTGCCCTACAATGGCCAGTCCGGTCTACCACAATGGTACCAGCGGTCCTAGGCTGGGGACCAGTACCTAACAAAGACCAGGGTGAGTCGACTGACCCAGGGATGTCGGGTGTGAGCTTCCAGGTGACCGCGGAGCACGGTAGCTCCTTAAGTCTAGACACCAGGGCGAATGGCTCCACTCGGCATCGCGTCCTGGCGGAGATGTCCCCCTTAGAAGATAGCTGTCCAGTGGTGCGAATGGACCAGTACCTACCGCCTATTGTCCAGGCGAAGAGAAAAGTCAGCCCCATCGTGATGTCCAGTGAAACACAGATGGTACCTGACAGTGTTCCAGATGAAGAGGAACCCATCGCAAGCCAGCGGAGTGGTGAGGAACCTCCTAACTCCCCACAGGCTCCGATGGAGGCGGCCGTGGAAAAGGCCAGAACTAAGGCTCCTGACCTGAGTGTGAGCCTGTGCGCTCCAACACAAATGGTCCCAGGACTGGGATCCAACGCTACCGAGTTTCGAGACAGTGAGTGGACTGCCCCAGAAGTGCCGGGGACAGGTCCCAAGAGAGCCACGGTGGGAACTGACAGCATCCCCAAGGACGTGTTGGCCACTGTGCATCGATGCTGTGGTAAGGTATCAACCCTTTACCCCCTGCAGGATGTAACCGGGACCTTGAGTATAGAGACTTTGAGTAAAGAGACATTGTCAATTGCTCGCCTCCCAGTGGAAGCCTCCCAAGTGCTTAGGGACAAAGACTGTGTTGTGAATGCCCCATCGAAATTTGCCTCCTCTAAGCGCAACATGGAGCGCTCTGTCCGCCATGTGGTGGACCGAGGAAAAGGTCAAGACCTACCGCATCCCTGCCGCGGATGGCCAGGTAAAGGTCTGGCCAAGAGACACTGTGCTATTCCTTCTACCAGGGGGAGGAAGCAGTATGGAACCAGTGACTGTTGCACCCGAGCGTGACTTCCAAGAAATTACCCAGGCGGAGGCTCACAAAAGTCAAAGTGAGGTACCCCCACATTATCAGTTAGGGGCACCCCACAATTGGTCGCAGCAAACAGCTAACACTCAGCTGGCCTCGGGTATTACTGTGTGTGATATGCCATGTATCAGTGATGTTACAGTCAACATGTTACGTTGTACCGTTTATGCAATGCATTTTTATTGTGTAACTTTCTGTAATGTGACGCTGTTCTCCAAGCGGGGACGTTGGTATTTTCACCCCCGGTTCCCCTGATCTTCCTTTGTCCCCTGCCTTACCCCTGTGGCAGTGGGGGAAGGAGACGGCGACTTCTCCCGGCGGGCACCGCCATCTTGGTTGTGGCGCGAAGTTCTCGCAATGCGCAGAGGTTGGCCAGGGTAGCGGTGGCCATTGCCAGTGTGCCGGAGCTCTGGGAGGTTGCGCAGGCGCAGTTAAGTGTAGCAGCGGCCATTACAGCGTCGCACATGCGCAGTAAAGATCGCGCACGCGGTCCCCATAGGAAAGAGCTGTGCCAAGGACTACAATTCCCAGCAGCCTCTGGGGACTGCACTTTCACCCTGGTCACAGGCAGCATTGAAGCCAATAGAGCTGGCAGATTCTCATGCTGCAGAGTTGCAACAATGTTGTGTGCAGACAGGGTTTTTGTCAGTTGGAGCTGGGAGCAGGAAGGGGAAGGAAGGGTGTAGGGAGCAAGTGAAGCTCCTGCACCAGGTAAGGTTCCCCAGGTCCCAGATAGGCCCCAACTCCCCACCAGGTTAGTGGGTAATTAATAAGGGAGGGCCCCAGGTTAAGGACCCTGCCCGTAGGTTCGTGTGGTGTGCAGTCTTGTCAGTATCACGGCTGTCAGTGCTGTGAGTACTGACAAGAAGGCATCGTAAGTGTGTGCAGCACATTCGCTGCAGGTAAAAGCAGGTTGCAGTGCGTTGCTGTGAGTATCAGGTAGGAGTTAGCCAGGGGGGACCCGGGTGGTACGGGAGAGGTAGTGTGGGTGCAGGGGGTCAGTGACCCACCTGCATAGGATAGGTTACCCCGTAGGCCCCTATGAGTTTCCCCTGAAGCCATTTAAGGATTGCTGTGCTGTAGGGACGGCCTATAGTAGCAGCGAGCATCACCTTAGTTCACCGAGTCAGTTAGGGACACAGCGGACGCTGCGGTTCCATCCAGAGGTTTGGGCTCAGATCTCCGCTGCTGCTGCAGAGGCTTTCCGCGTGGGATCGTCCTGGATGGTGGTTCCAGTGTTCTTCTCTCATCGGATCCTTTGTGAAGCCAGTTGCAGGCCCGAGCACTGGAGGTAATCCTTATCAACAAGTGCACCAACGATCCTATTAGCTTCACTAGTGACTGTGCAGTCACACATATCCTCTCTCTGTAAGAGTGCGGGACATTGTGTGGGGATTATTGGACACGGGGTGGGATCACCCGGTGTAGGGGGGAGCGTCCTGCGAGACGCCGTAGTCAGTGTCTCCTCTAGAGAGGGACACCTGTTGTTCTGGTGATGTTATATGTTTCCTATGCACAAGTAAAGGTATTGGTTATTATACATACGGTGTGCTGAGTATTTGTATGTGTCCTGCGAGGAACAATTCCCGCTCTGCTGGGAACCATCGCAGGTGGAGGCGCTGCACCGAGTACAGGGTTACTCCTAATATACTTGCCCCAGGTTCCCCGTGGCGGAAGCTCAGCCCTCCTGTGAGCCTAACAGGTAAAGCCCCACACCTGGTAACACTAAGTTCCCCGCACCCACACTATATCTGCGATTGGGTGGGGTGGAATACCCGTTACACACATATGGTACATTCGCAAACAGGCACTTAATTTGAAACACTGCAAAACTTTAATGGCTCAGGATTGTGTCACAACATAACCATCTAGAAACGTATAAAGAGAGTCGGAAATTAACAGCCAAAAGACCAGTAAAGTCCTCATAGTGTAACATAGTAACATACTGTACTGTTCCATTGTATGAATAAAAAGCAGATACAGTACATGAGTGAGACTTTGATAAATGCTCCCGATACTCCCTCAGGTCCAGCAGTTCTGCTCCATACTGACACAGTCTCACTTTCCTATTTCATACGGTGAGAAGTGGGTAATGCAGAGGAACCAGTGCAGTAACTTCCCCTCACCTTACCCCAGCATAATAAATAGGGGGGTTTGATCCCTCACACCCTCATTAATTTGTTCCTCGATCACCTCCAGTTTCCCACATTCAGCACATTTGTACCTGGCAGGACATTCTTATATAAAGGAATGCCTGGGGAAACACTGACATTTTACTCACTGATTATTTATTTTCCCCTGGTCTCTCAATGTCAGCACATGACATGAGGGAATAGGCTCTGCCCATCTGAAGGTAGGACACAGACTTCTGACCTGCTCACACCCTTATAAGCCCGTCCTATTATGACGGGATCACTGTTTCCCGACCCAGATAATTTCCAGCGGAATAGTTATATTCTGATACTGAATCAAAAGCACTATTCTCTGTGTTATATTTGTGGAACGTATCTACACGTATAATACAAGTATTCTAAAAACAATAAGACAGTCTGTGAGTGGGTTTATTGGCTTTGCATCTCATCCCAGGCTATGTTTAAAAACTGTGTTTAAAGCAGCAAGCATTGGCTAAAGGGTTTTCCATGTAATAATGGACTTGACAAAAGGTGGCACTGTGTGCTCATTTGCATGTAATTTTCCAGAATCCCTTGCTGAAATATATATATATATATATATATATATATATATATATATATATATATATATATATATATATATATATATACAGTGTATATATATATATATATATATATATATATATATATATATATATATATATATATATATATATATACATATACATATATATATTTTATTTGTTTTTTTAAGCAGAGTTATGTGAAATAATTATATAAACTTGTGTAAGATGGCATTGAAAATGAGGAAGTAGGAATGAGGAATAGCCACGCTGTACGCCCCTAATACCCACGAGGCAGAATTCTTCACAAAGACATTCTGCGTTATAAATTTTTTTAGCGAAGGAGCCCTAATCCTAGGCGGGGACTTCAACGCGGCTATGAACACAACCCTAGATCGTTCGGGTCCTCACAAGCACAAGGCCAAACCCCGACCTTCCGCGCTAGAGCAAGGCTTAAAAGATCTCCAACTAATAGACGCATGGAGAGAAACCCACCCGCTAGAAAAACTTTACACTTTCTACTCACACCCACATGACTCATTTAGTAGAATCGATTACTTCTTTATATCTAGTAGACTGGTCTCCGCGGTCACCCATACGGGGATCCATGACATTTCATGGTCGGACCATGCACCGATCGAGCTAAGGTGCACTCAGATAGGGTTGGAAAGGCCAAGAGCAAACTGGAAATTAAATGACTCCCTTCTAAAGATCCCAGACCTTGAGAGAAAAATCAAAGACGAGATTAAATACTTCTTCAGTGAAAATAAAGATAGCGTTGACTCACATATAACCCTCTGGGAGGCACATAAAGCAACACTGAGGGGGGTTTTGATTAGTATGGGAGCCCGCAAGAAAAAGGAGCGCAACGCAAAAATTATTAAGGTGCAAGCAGAGCTAAAGCAGCACTGGGAACAACATAGAAGGTTACCCGATGCAGCGACCCTGCAACAAATTAAAGACACCCAGATTAAACTAAACCTTCTGCTCACCTCCCAGGCCGAGAAAGTGCTCAGTTGGTCAAAGAGAAGATTTTTCGAGAAAGCAAACAAACCAGATACCTTACTAGCCAATATGATTAACTCCAAAACACACAATTACAGTATCCAAGCGTTACGGCGAGAATCAGGGGAAATTACAGCCAACCCCAAGCAAATTGTAAGGGAATTCAAAGACTTCTACGCAAAACTATATGACGGGGATAAAGTAACTAGATCACCAGCGAACAAGGAGGCCCTGGTGAATTTTCTAGAAAGCTCAAATATACCCTGCTTGAGCGGGGTGGACAGAGAGGTGATGGGTAGAGATTTTACAATGGAGGAATTATCGGAGGTTATGAAAAACCTGAAACCCTCTAAAGCCCCGGGCCCCGACGGGTACTCGAATCTTTACTACAAAAAGTTTAGGAAACAATTAGCCCCTTATTTACTCCGTATGTTCAACCAAGTGTTGAACGGATCCCCGTTCCCTAGCCAGATGCTCCAAGCGTCCATCTCAGTAATACACAAGACAGGGAAAGACCCGCAGGACTGTAAAAGCTATAGGCCTATATCCCTAATTAATTCGGACATCAAAATTTATTCCAAATTGTTGGCCAATAGATTGAGTCTTATCCTACCCAGGCTGGTGCACCCAGATCAAGTCGGGTTTATCCAGGGTCGACAAGCATCAGATAATACCCGACGGATTATTGATCTGATAGAAATAGCCAATCACAAAGATATACCAGTTATGGCGCTCAGTCTGGATGCGGAAAAAGCGTTTGATAGGATAGACTGGCCATATCTGGAGGCCACGCTTGGAGCATTCGGAATGGGGACAAATTAATAAAAGCTATATTCGCGCTATATTCGACCCCGTCGGCTAGGGTTACCCACCAGGGATTCGCTTCGGATCCCTTCCAAATTAAGAGCGGTACGCGACAGGGATGCCCGCTCTCCCCCCCCCTCTTTGCACTGTGTATGGAGCCGCTGGCGGCCCAGATCCGGGATAGCAAAGATATCTCAGGTATTGCCATCGGAAACCAGACGCATAAAGTGGCACTCTATGCGGATGACGTGTTCCTGACAGTATCCACGCCCCTCACCTCCCTGCCGAACCTGCTCAATCTATTGGTACGTTTCAATAGGGTCTCCGGGTTCAAAATTAATCAGAGCAAATCGGAGGCTATTAACATAAACCTCCCTAAACACGTGGAAAAACTAATTGCCCTCAACTTCAATTTCCGCTGGCAAAAGCAACAAATCAAATACCTGGGGGTCAATATCACGCGGACATATAACACAATCTACAAGCTAACTACCCGCGACTGATGCGGACCCTGAGAGAGGATCTTCATAGGTGGGCTAAAAATAAAATTTCATAGATTGGCAAAATCCACTGCGTAAAAATGAACTTGCTCCCTCGCCTATTGTATCTTTTTCAAACGCTCCCAGTGCCGTTAAGTTTGAAGGAAACTCTCTCCCTCCAAACTGAGATAGATAAGTTTATCTGGGGAGGCAAAAAGGCGAGGGTGAGCAAACAGATAATGCGCACACAAACGGGGCGGGAGGGCTAGCGGTACCTTGTTTGTTGTCATACTACCGAGCGGCCCAATTATGTCAAATTGTGCAATGGCACACTAACCCCGACTCTAAAAGATGGGTCACGTTAGAGCGAGAGGTATGCTCCCCATTGGAACTAGAGCACCTGATTTGGTACCCTAAGAAGGTGCGCAATAGCACCAAACTGCCGCTATCCTCAATGACCAACTCGCTATCGATCTGGGCAGGCACAAGGCTCAAATGTGGCCTGACTAGCAGGGCATCGGGCATGACACCAATTTGGAATAATCCCCTTTTTGCTCCGGGCCAGTCCAGCACAGATTTCTCTATCTGGAAACAAAACAACATAAAGCGATTAGTAGATCTGGAGGGGAGACAAGGCATAATATTTTTCGAAATAGTCAAATCAGACCACCACATCCCCAATGCTGAGATCTTTAGGTACCTCCAGATCAGGGCGTTCTATCAAAAAGTTCAGCCAAAGTCCCCTATGACGAATTTCGAAAAGCTCTGTCGATCAGGGACATCCACGGTGAGACTTACATCGCAGATGTATAAAGAAGTGGCCGGTTCTAGCACGACAGTAAAGAGCAAAACCAGATACATGACTCAATGGGAGACAGACCTAGGCGAGGAGTTGGAGGTAGAGGACTGGACAAAGATAGTGACGGCGACCTCCAAGAGCTCTATATGCACAACCTTAAGGGAGAACGCATATAAGGTAATGATGCGCTGGTACCATACTCCCACAAAACTAGCTAAATTCCTGCCCAGTTACTCCCCATTGTGTCCACGACAATGCGGACAGCAGGCAGACCTGTTACACATGCTGTGGTCCTGCCCCAAAATCGTCCCAGTCTGGGACTCAATTAAAGACTGGTTGAACATAATTACAGGTAAACCCGTCCCATTAGACCCATGGCTGTTCCTCCTGAACAGACCAGCAACCGGGTTCACCAAAGGAGAAAACAAATTGATAGCTCACTTTGCTATGGCGATGAGGGGGGAGACTGCAGCACGCTGGAAACAAAACATAATTCCGTCAATTCCAAACATTAGACATAGAATTTGGTCAGTATGCCAGATGGAAATGTTGACAAGCTTGGTCAACGACACTGGCGAAAATTTTGAAAAAGTCTGGGCACCATGGTTAGCCCAGAAAGATATCCAGGGAGTAGAGAGGACCTCAATTTGGCTTTAATATTGGCAAATGCGTTCTCCCATGAGGGAGTGCTTAGCGACGGAACCTACAACACACTTAGATATACACATCCCCGCCCCCCCCCTCCACTTTAAAACCCTGCTCACCCCAGAAGGGACTTATAAGAAAACGAGAGAGACAAACTAGTTAAGAGTCAGCTGTCCTACGGGGTACGCACAAATTCCTCAGACGCAGAGAACCAGCATGAGGGAGGCAGAGGCGGAATCATGGAAGGAGACCCCCAACTCTCACCACCCCCCCACCCCCTCCTTTCTCTCTTTTCTTCTCCTTCTCTTTGTCTGTCCCCCCCTCCGACCCCTAGCCGGAGATCCCCCCCAGTCTGTCTGTCTGTCTACCCTGTATGTCCAAAGATGTCTACCCAATTACAATGATGATTGACACATGCAGTAAGCTGATACTGTGCGCCGTCGATATCTTATTCACTGTATGTATACTATGTATTGAACAAAATAAAAAATATAAGTTGAAAAAAAAAAAAATGAGGAAGTACGTACATACCAACAGCAATTCCCTATGCCCTCCGTCTAGGCTAGATCTGGGATAGCTCTCCTCTATACACGACTATTACTCTATATATAGGCAATTAGTACTTCCTCTTTCTTAGAGTTTTTCTGCTATAACGGACCTTTTCTGTTTGTTCCTCTTACCGAAGACGTCTCTTCAATCAAAATATGATCTGGAACTTCTTCACATCGGCTGTTTGAGGAGCATTGCGTCGTGGGTCAAGAGTTGCTGACGGAGTAGGATTTGGAGGGTGAATACAGCAAAGGTAACAAACACATTGGTTGTATGTTATTTAATTATGTATTTTTTTAGAAAGCCCTTTAACTGCCAATGTGCTTTTCTATGCCCCTTTATGGGTATAGATAATCAGTGACAAGCAATGCATATTTAGGCTTGTCCATCCCCAAAAGTCAGTACGCCCAGGAGAAAGAGGCGTGGAAAATTGAAGCTGCTGCGACGAAATCGGCAGAGCTGAAAAATATGATGAAAGAGGCACTGATGCAAACTCAGAGCTTCCACCTCTTTCCTGTGCTTGCTCTAAGAGGAAAAATTGCAGGATCAAGCTGAATTTTTTAAAAATAAAATGGAACAAGCTCTGAAGCCATTGGAGGTCAAAGATAGAGATTACAAAACTAAGAGACACTTGGGGGGGACACCACTTGGAAGCCAATCGAGAGAGCTCATGGGACCCTCACAAGAATAATAATAATAATAATAATAATACAAGTCTTCCGCAACACAAAGGCACAAGAAGCATCACAAAACCCCAGAACCAAACCAATATGTCAGTAAAGTATAAAAACCCCACAGCAAAGGAACCTACGTGCTTCTTTGGAGGCTCTCAGCGTGCAGCCGACCATGAGGGAGTAGATCTTGGAGCAGATAAAGCATGTGAGCAGGAAGATCAGGCTGGGGAGGGCCACTTGCAGAGGGTTAATCGAGGAGCTCTTTAAAAACGATAACACAATCATTTCAATCAGAACTCCGCTCGGCAGTCAGTCAAATAATTTAAAGAAGAAATTGCATTATTGAGCCAGCGGACCACAGACCTACAGTCCAAAATGGAGGACTCCCTCCAGCTGCAAGCACAAACAGATGACGAAATCCTGAAACTGATTTCATAGCTCAAACTCCTCAAAGAAGCCCAAGAAAATAGGGAGAGGAGACAGAACGTTAGAATTCGGAATAACCCAGAAACTATTCCTATGGATGGCCTACGCCTCCATCTCAACAGATTATTTAAAAACATTGATCTAAATTCTACAAAAAAATTCAAGTTTAAATGGCGACCAACTCATATTAAATATCTAGGTGTCAACATCTCTAGAAACTACAAATTGCTCTATCACAACAACTACCCCATTACCACATTATTTGGCAACATTAAAAAGGACCTATTGAAATGGAGCAAGCATCAGATATCATGGATCGGTAGGATAATCTCCATAAAAATGAATAGCCTCCCCAGACTGCTATATTATTTCCAGACCCTTCCAATTTATGTACCAAGAGGTGAACTAAGAGCCCTACAGAACCAAATCTTTAAATTCATCTGGCAAGGGAAGAGACCAAGGGTGGCTAGGTCCGTGCTGATGGCCTCCAGATCGAGGGCGGCATGTTGGTCCAGATATAATTCGGTACTTCCATGCAGCACAACTACGCCAACTAGTCATCTGGAATGCTGTTCTGCTGGGTAGCAATCGAATCGAGATACTCAGAGGATTGCCTGTTACTAATATCGCTCTGGACAATAGGGGGAAAAAAAAGACCAGGGACATAAAGAACCAGACCCTGTCAAATTCACAATGAACATCTGGGCTAAAACAAAAACAAAATTTAAACTCACGTCAACTACCTCCCAGATTACCCCCCCTCCCCTTTGATAACCCAAATTTACCACCAGGGATGAGCTCAAGCCATTTCGACCAGCTTAAGAATAAAAACATTAAAAGGATAGGAGACTTACTTCACAAGGGGAAACCCCCAAGTCTCCAAGAGCTTAGAACCAAATATAACGCCCCAGACCTACGTCTATTCCAATTCCAACAAATTAGGCATTTCCTCCTGTCCATCTTTAGGAACTCAAAATTTCCGTAGCTGACCAACTTCAAGCACTAATGCAAAAAGGAAAAATACCAAAAAAGGACTAAAAAGGATGATTTACGCAGGGCTAGAATCGGCGGGGTCCACTACAGACCATAGTTATATGACCAAATGGGCCAGAGACCTGGGGATGGAAATTGACAGAGAAGACTGGGAAGATATCTGGGATAATGTGGCAAAAACCTCCATCTGTACAGCCACAAAAGAAAACATATATAAAATAATATACCAATGGTATTTCGCACCAAAGAGGCTAAAACAGATCTTCCCAGAATCTTCTGACCAATGCTGGAGGGCATGCGACCAGATGCGCAATAGCAGCCGCTTGGAAAAACCCATTGTCTCCATCCAGGTCAATGGTAACAAATAGAATTAACAAAGTGATGTTGATGGAGAGGCTCACGGCCTTCCTTAAACACTCCACCGAAAAATTCCACAAAATATGGGACCCTTGGCTAGAAGCCGAATAGAAGACAATATAGGCCACATAAGTTCGAGTAGCTCGAGACCTAGGGTTGGGTCTGGAAGGAAGAGAGATAGACAGCAGAAATGAGAGTGACAGAGACTCGCTGCCCAGGGAGCCAAGCCAAACAGGACAAGATGATTGGTACCCTATCCCCCTCCATTTTATTTTCTCTTCATTTGTTGTTTCTTTCTTCCATCCTCTTCTCTTTTTTATATTAAAATCTGATGTATAAATCTAAAATCAGTTTGGGGTCCACGGTTCCCTCATGAAATAACTATGTATTTACAATTGTTTGAAAACACAATAAAAAATGTAAAACATAAAAGAGACACTTGGGTTACAGAAGGTGTCCATGGAAAAGATGGCGATAGAATTACAGGATATACTCAAGAAACAGAGGTCTCTCACGGATGAATTAAACTTGCACAAACGCCTAGAAGGGGAAGAGCTTGAAAGACTGAGAAATTAGATTACAGTTCTGCAGGGAGAGAGAGAATATGCAAAGACTTTACAGTCAGTGGTTAAAACATTGGAGTCTGAAAAGATGAAGTTGGAGAAAAAGGTTAAAGAATTAAGACAGAGTGAGGCTCTGCAGACCAGTAAAGTGCAGGTTTCTCCAATACAAGAAAGGGTATTGGCCCTACCCAAGCGTCTTCATCCCAGAGAGACTAACGCCCATAATATAGTGGGCGCGCTTGCTCCGCTGTGCGCACGGCAATTATAATTGGCTGTGGTTAGTCAGCCTTTCTATATTAGGGCCGCGAACGCACGGCAGTGAGCATGGAGCTAGCCGATCGGGGAGAAGACAGTGAAAAGTAAGTTTGCGCGCCGCTCAGTGAGGCTGCAGTGCATGTGTGTGTGTGTGTGTGTGTGTGTGTGTGTGTACATATATGTATCAGAATTGCACAATGTTAATAAATACTTATTCTCACAACATGTCCTTTTTAATTTTTAAAATATTATATAATAAATTATTAACTTACACACACAAGCCTGTCGCTCACAGCAGCACGGACCGTACACGCAAAAAGTGTGCGTCACATGCACAAGCGTTCGCGTATGCCAACTATAAAACAAGCCTAATACACATGAAGACAAAGGCATTAGAGAAGAATCAAAACCAGAAGAATCCTTATCTGATGAAGCTGAAAAGATAGGATGTACTATGGAAATGGATGTAGAATCCGCTGCTCCGGTATTAAGTATATTGAGTTACATGGAAGAGGTGGCAGCGAAAAACCATTCTGCAGCCTAGAAAGCACGGTAATTGCCCCAAAGGAAAAAAAAACAAAGTGACTGGTTGGAGTAAAAAGGTGCTTGGGAAAAGACGTCTCACCGAGGAGAACCAAGCCCATGGATCCAGCCGGAAGGTGGACTGAGGAAAGATTGGAGGGAAGGATGAAAACCTCTTCAATTGCAAGTCGAGAAAGAAGAAAAGGAGTCCGAAAGACTCCCTCGTGAGGCCGAGCTAAAAATTGCATGTGTGGAATCGTGTCTGAGAACATGCAGATAGGGAAAAAGCAGGCACCAAATCCACAGAAAAAAAAAAGAGCATGAAAAAATCAAAAGAGAGCTAGTTCCCATACAAAAATGATTTAATGAATTCCACAAGAAAAACTACAATAGTATTATGGGGTACATAGCCCCCCACCAACGCGTTTCGAGCGTGAGCTCTTTTCTACTTTGTCTAGGTTATATCCCATTTTCTTCCATTGGGGGTTCATACTACAGGATTCTTTAATCAAGTTATTGTGATTTTTGCTTTACAGGCTTTCTTGTTAGAGCACCACACATTTGCTATTTTTCTATGGAATCGTGTCTGGCCTCGCCTACAGGCCGCTCCGTCACATGGTTACTACTTGCTAAGTTAGTTAATTTGTTTTTTTGTTATAATGCTGCTGCCCATGGAGGACAGGGAGGAAGACTAGGACGGCCTTCATCCTGGCAGGGGTAAGTAGAACTTTAATTTATGTTATGCTGGCTGGATAATGTTTTATTTTTAATGGGCAAATGGGCTATTATCCAGATCTTATTAATAGGGATTTTGTCCATTATTGTACTGTATGTGTTGGGGGTGGGGGGGTTGGGGAAGAGGGGTGAGTAGTAGGGTTGTTGTATTTTAATATTTCTTGGGGGTATAGGTGGTGGGTGAAGGGGGTAGTTGCCCCCAGGGTGGGTGGTTAGGCCTCTCAGGTAGGTAGCGGAAGGGTTTAACCCCCTCATTACCATTGCACTCACTATGGTAGTGAAGGGTTAAATCCACTCGCTATCCACCCGAGGCCTAACCACCCACCCTACGGCAACTACCCCATTCATTCACCCCCAAGAAATCAGGTACTCTGGTTTAACCCCTTCATTGCCTTAGTGGCTAGCCGCTAAAAGGTAATGAAGCTTATTAAAATAAAAACAACACAGTATTGAAGCAAGGGGTCTCCGGAGCAGAAACACATTCATTTCAGGTTTGGAGCCCCATGCTTCCCGAGTTACAGGCCCCGGTATCTCCCTGCATTGTTTAATTCTGACGTGTTACGTGACCGGAACATTTAAACGCACAGGAGATACCAGCACCCCTTATTGGGGCCTGAACTCAGGAAGCATGGGGTCCCCGAGGCTGAAATTAATGCAGTTCTGCTCCAGAGAACCCCTGCTAAATTACTATGTTATTAAAATGTAAATAAAAACAGTGCCATTGCCTGTTAAAAAAGAAAAGAGCTTAAAGCCCATAGTGAAGACTGTTTAATATATTCAGCTAAAGAAATGGTTAAATCACTTACAGACATGATAGGTTTACAAACACACAAGAGTGCAAGTAGGTTTGCTGTGCAGTCCAAGCTGGAATACCCGTAGTGTCCACGAAATCCTATCGAGATCCGTACATCAGACTCTGTTGACCTCCCTCTGTAAACGGAGCCGTCCTGCTCCCGTGTCACATGTCCAGTGACGTCATGCACGTTGCGGGCTTCGTGTGTCACTCGGGGGTGGGGCGTAGGCTGGCAATGCTTGGACTCGGGATACTCTGTGATAGCTACGGAGTATCAGACCGGATTCACAGCTCGCAAGCCATAAGAGACAAGGCCCTGCGCGTTTCAAGGATATTCTCTTCATCAGGGGCACTGTCACAGTGAAAACCTATCACGTCCGTAAGTGATTTTTAACCATTTATTTTGCTGAATACATGAAACAGTCTTCACTATGGGTTTTGCGCTCTTCCCTTTTTGCATCACCCAACTTTTTTACAGTGTGTTTATTGGTATTATTTGGACACTATTTTTTAGATTTGACTATTTAGATATTTTTTTAATATATTTTTTACCTGCTGCCAGCCTGGTTTCTATATCCGCAGTGCTCATTCCTTTTCCTACATATCTACCCCACACATGAAGACAGATATATAAATAATATGGTAGTGGGGGGGGGGGACACGGACAGTGTGTGTGGGGGGGAGGGGGCGGACAGTGTGTGGGGTGGGGGGGCAGTGTGTGTGTGTGGGGGGGAACGACAGTGTGTGGGGGGGGGGCAGTGTGTATGTGGGGGGGGGACCACAGTGTGTGTGTGTGTGTGGTGGGAAGGACGACAGTGTGTGTGTGTGGGGGACAGTGTGTGTGGGGGACCGTGTGTGTGTGTGTGTGTGTGTGTGTGTGTGTGTGTGTGTGTGTGTGTGTGTAGAACACTATGGAGGGGGGGGGGAACGGAGTTGCGCAGGGGGGGGGGAACACAAAGAGAGGGGGGAGCAGAGAAACAGACAGGGGGAGTGGAGAGAGAGGGGGGAGCGGGAAATTGTACTCCCGGGCAACGCCGGGTCTCTCAGCTAGTTTCTTATATAAGACGAACACACAATGTTACACAATTCAAGATTAACACACTTACTGGGGATGGGGCTAACGAATAAATCAGTTTCTGGAACGAAATTCCTTCAGATCACCTTTTTAGAGCACTTTCCACTGACCGGTAGTTACTCACAAAAAGTCCTGGACATCTGTTACTTCGCCGCTGTTGGTGTGGCGCTTGGAATTTGCTTAGAAACTTGAAAAACTGACAAATCTGAGCTGTGTCAGAGTTTATAAAACCTCTGGTATTCATTCCCAGAAACCCTGCAGCCCAATCAAAAAAACTTAGCAATTTCCCGAGCAACCAAATCTGAGACAGACAGGGTTTCCCACACCCGAGTCTTTTCCAGGGGCAGGTGAAATATCCCTCTCTGCCCCTTCGCCCCCCACGGTGCGAGGCTCCACAGAGTCTGGGTCTTGAGCAAAGGGTGTGAGGTTGCCTTGTGTCAGGCCAGGATATGGGTGCTCCAGAATAATGGCAGGCCCCATCTGGCATAACACCTAGGCATCTCTGAGCCTTTTCAAGTATGGCCCTTGGACAGACACAGTGGCGCCAAGCCTGGTAGCCATCTGTGCCTTCCGGAATCAATGACTTAGAAAGCCCTCAGCTCATATACAGGTCAGCAATATCTATACGTATTAAACTACTAGCTGAGAGACCCGGCGTTGCCCGGGAGTACAATTTCCCGCTCCCCCCTCTCTCTCCACTCCCCCTGTCTGTTTCTCCGCTCCCCCCTCTCTGTTTGTGTTCCCCCCCCCTGCGCAGCTCCGTTCCCCCCCCCCTCTATAGTGACACACACACACACACACACACACACACACACACACACACACACACACACACACACACACACACACACACACACACACTCGTCCTTCCCACCACACACACACACACTGTGGTCCCCCCCACATACACACTGCCCCCCCACACACACTGTCGTTCCCTTCCCACACACACACACACACACTGCCCCCCCCCCACCCACTGTCCGCCCCCTCCCCCCCACACACACTGTCCGTGTCCCCCCCCCACACACTGTCCGTGTCCCCCCCCCCACACACTGTCCGTGTCCCCCCCACACACACACTGTTCCCCCCCCCCACACACACACACACTGCCTGCCCTCCCCACACACACTGTCCGCCCCCCACACACACTGTCCGCTCCCCCCACACACTGTCCGTCCCCTCCCACCCCCCACACACACTGTCCGTCTCCCCACACACACACACTGTGTCCCCCCTGTTCCACCCCACACACACACTGTGTCCCCCCCCCACACACACTGTGTCCCCCCTCCCCCCACACACACACACGGTGCCCCCCCCCTCCCCCCACACACACGGTGCCCCCCCCCTCCCCCCACACACACGTGCCCCCTCCCTCCCCCCACACACACGGTGTCTCCCCCCTCCCCCCACACACACGGTGTCTCCCCCCTCCCCCCACACACACGGTGTCCCCCCTCCCCCCACACACACGGTGTCCCCCCTCCCCCCCCACACACAGTGTGTCCCCCTCCCCCCACACACACACACACACTGTGTGTCCCCCCACACACTGTGTCCCCCCTTCCCCCACACACAGTGTCCCCTCCTCCCCCCACACACTGTGTCCCCCTCCCCCCACACACACACATTGTGTCCCCCCCCCACACACACACTGTGTCCCCCTCCCCCCACACACACATTGTGTCCCCCCTCCCCCCACATGCACACTGTGTCCGCCCCTCCCCCCACACACGCACACAGTGTCCCCCCCTCACCTCCCCCCACACACACACACACACAAAGCCCTCTCCCCTCTGCCAGGACTCACAGCACCGCTCCTCCGATTGTCGCGCGCCTAGCCCTTCTCTGCTCTCCCTCCTCCCGTCCAGGGAGCGCTGCGCATGCGCCCCCTCTCTGCACCTGTGAGCGCGAGCCACCGCCGAGGAGCGGCGTGACCGGAGGGAGGGGGGTTGGTGGGGGAGAGGTGAGGACGGCACCGGGTGGAGTGACCGGAGGGAGGGGGGTTGGTGGGGGAGAGGTGAGGACGGCGCAGAGTGGGAGCGGCGTGACAGGAGGGAGGGGGGTTGGTGGGGGAGAGGTGAGGACGGCGCAGAGTGGGAGCGGCGTGACCGGAGGGAGGGGGGTTGGTGGGGAAGAGGTGAGGACGGCGCAGAGTGGGAGCGGCGTGACCGGAGGGAGGGGGGTTGGTGGGGAAGAGGTGAGGACGGCGCAGAGTGAGAGCGGCGTGACCGGAGGGAGGGGGGTTGGTGGGGGAGAGGTGAGGACGGCGCCGAGGAGCGTCGGAGGTGTGTGGGGGGTGAGGAGTGTGGGTTCGCCAAATTGTTCTCCTTAGGTTCCAACTGCAAGTGAGATGTTCCTTGCAATGAGAGGGAAGGGGGGAGGGAGTGGGGGGGTGCGCCGTGGCCGAGGAGGTGCTGTGCCTTTCGCGGGGAGAGGCGGAGACAGCCGGAGGAGTACCCTCGGGGACGGGGAGCGGCCTATGCGAGGAGAGAGCCGCACAGTGCGTGCTCTGTGTGTGTGTGTGGGGGGGGCGGGGGGGGGGACAGGGGGCAAAGAGAGCCGTGGGGATGTGAGAGCGCCTGTGTGTGTGTGTGAGTGTGTGTGTGACCTTTGGCCCGTCACTCTGCATCAGGCCAATGAGAGGTGTGCGGGGGCGGGCCATTGGCCTGAAGCGGAGTGACAGGCCAAAGGTCCAATGTGATTGCCGCTAGGGACACAGGGAGACACATACAGACAAAGACACATAGAACACTTTGAGAAATATATAGTAAGATTCCCATTTAATAAAAGATGAGGTGGCCTGGCTTCTGCGTGCTTAAAGTTGAGTTCTTATTCTGGTGTCAGGAATGGAGCGAGTGTAAATATTCCCTACATTCACTAGCCTCATTCTTGGCACACATTCGAAAAATACTTTAACCTTTTAAAACACTGCAAATCTGTTCAGCTTCATAACCTTAGCGTGAGCACCTTCCTGAACCCCTACTCTAGGCTCAGGATACCTGGGCATGGATGTGGGTTCCTCTGCTATACTGGGGAGCCCCTCGCTATACTAAGGACTCCGTGGATACCTGCAGATATATTTTAACCCCTTCACCTTGTCTGGAAGATGCTGCAGCAGGAACTCTGGCGGTGTCGTAAGAGTGTTTCAGGCTACAAGGTTGGGCGGAGTACTGCGCTTAGCTGTATCCGAGGATATCACTCAATCTCCGGATACAACTCTTTGGGGTATCCCATAACCCCACTACATAGACACATTCTGCAAAGACCTTCTCCGCCAAACCCAGCCTGAAAACTTACAGCCTAGAAATCTCCCGATCCCAGTAAAGGCAAAAGTCACATAATTCTTTAATGTTGCCAAAATTAGTATACAGTTGCAGTAATACAGTCTTGACATCTGGGTCCCAGAGCTGACACTCTAAGACCCTAACACACGGGTCAGGGTTAACCAAGTGGGCCTGACCTTTATTATAAGCCTGGTTAACCCCTTCACTGTCACATACACTTTCTTTTACAAGCACACCTTTATAGCAAATCACATGTACTGTACATATTAGTGGGTGTACTGTTTGCCTATTTATAGCCGTTTGTTTATGTATGTACATACATTGGCCAGTTTACATGCATGTACGGTATATAGTTGTGTATGTATACTGCTTGTTGTATGTGTATTAATAAGTGCAGTTGTGTACACTGCTTTCTGTGATCTTGTATATTTGCACCATTTACAAAATGAGGGGTTAACCCCTTGTATGCTGCAGACGTGAAGCTACCACATGCTTGGGTTTCTATATGGCGACGCATACACAGAGACCCAGACACAGCACCCACCTCTATGCCTGGGGTCACCCTAATCTCCCTCAGCTGTAGTTCAGCACTGCAGATTGGGGGAGGGAAGAGGGCTCTGTCCCTCACTTCTACATCTCCAGCTCTGCACAGACCCCCCCTCCCTCTCTCTCCTCTGCACAGACCCCCCCTCCCTCTCTCTCCTCTGCACAGACCCCCCCCCCCCTCTCTCCTCTGCACAGACCCCCCCCCTCCCTCTCTCTCCTCTGCACAGACACCCCCCCCCTCTCCTCTGCACAGACCTCCCCTGTCCCAGACACATGATTTAAAACTAGGACATGAGAGAATGCAGCAGATATTTGGGACATCAGAACATACTGTCAGACCAGGACTGTCCCCGGGCAAACGTGTCAGCCTCACACAGAGAAGCTATAGCCCATAACACACACATGATGCTGGCCCCTGTGGTAATGAAGGAGTTAAACTCCAACCAATACTCCCTCAATCTAATTACTTTCTAACTCTATTTAATAACTTTCCCAATCTTATCCTCCCTGATCCCTAATGTTAATTCCCAATGTAAAATAACCCCCATTATCTCCCAGTCCCTGTGATACAGGAGGAGTAACCCCCCCAGTGCCAGAGGCCCCCCCTCACTATCAGAGGCTCAGCCTCTCAGGCTCCTGTGTGTAAGGAAGCTCAGAACAGCACTAGGATAATGTGCACAGGTCACACAAGGGAGGGGAAGGGAGGAGGAGGAAAGCACTTACCCAATAACACAGGCTGAAGATCTCTGTGCAGCAGGGGGTGGGCAATGTGAGGGGGACACAGGAAAAGGGACTTAGAGGCTGCAGAGCCTATTCCTCAGTGTGTCCCCCCCTCAGTGCCTGAGATGTGCACTTTATCCCCCCCTCACTGTGTGTGTACTTCCTATGGAGGGTGGGGGGAGTCCCTGTGATCTCTCAGTCCTTCCCTGTGGAGTGACCTGGATTCCCCCCTCAGGATGTGGGACAGTCTGTGCTCAGGATCAGTGTTTCCTGCCGGAATCAAACCTCACACACCAGGACATCCGGCTGCAGCAGAGGGACCATAGAGAGGGAAGAGGGGAGGCCAGAGCGCCCTATAACCAGACACAGCACACAGAGTATATCACCAGACGTCACAGACACTGAGGAATAGGCTCTGCAGCCTCTAAGTCCCTTTTCCTGTGTCCCCCTCACATTGCCCACCCCCTGCTGCACAGAGATCTTCAGCCTGTGTTATTGGGTAAGTGCTTTCCTCCTCCTCCTCCTCCCTTGTGTGACCTGTGCACATTATCCCAGTGCTGTTCTGAGCTTCCTTACACACAGGAGCCTGAGAGGCTGAGCCTCTGATAGTGAGGGGGAGCCTCTGGCACTGGGGGGGTTACTCCTCCTGTATCACAGGGACTGGGAGATAATGGGGGTTATTTTACATTGGGAATAACATTAGGAATCAGTGAGGATAAGATTGGGAAAGTTATTAAATAGAGTTAGAAAGTAATTAGATTGAGGGAGTATTGGTTGGAGTTTAACTCCTTCATTACCACAGGGGCAGCATCATGTGTGTGTTATGGGCTATAGCTTCTCTGTGTGAGGCTGACCCGTTTGCCCGGGGACAGTCCTGGTCTGACAGTATGTTCTGATGTCCCAAATATCTGCTGCATTCTCTCATGTCCTAGTTTTAAATAATGTGTCTGGGACACTGGGGGAGGGGGAGGTCTGTGCAGAGGAGAGAGGGGGGAGGTCTGTGGAGAGGGGGGAGGAGGACAGTCTGTGCAGAGCTGGAAATGTAGAAGTGAGAGACAGAGCCCTCTTCCCTCCCCCAATCTGCAATGCAGAATTACAGCTGAGGGAGATTAGGGTGACCCCAGGCATAGAGGTGGGTGCTGTGTCTGGGTCTCTGTGTATGCGCCGCCATATAGAAACCCAAACATGTGGTAGCTTCACATCTGTAGCATATGTAACGGTATTTGTGACTTGGCCTGACCCACCCAATCTCACATTGGCCCCTGTGGTCTAACCAGTCCCCATTACAGTGTGATAGTGTCTGGTGGTGCACCTGTTGGCAACAGGACTCCTGAGTCTCCCGCATGATGGTGTGTGGGGAGGACCCGTCCAGACAGGCAGCTGAGGTAGTGTGCTGAGTCCTACCTAGATCCAGTGCAGCGCCTCCACCTCATCAGGGTCCCTTCGGTCACTTGGGGATGGTCCTGGTGAGGAACTCCTCTGTGGTGGTCCTCTCTGTACAATCACTGCACACATGTACACGAGAGGGTTTGTGGTTAAGAGCATCTTTATTGTACGGTGGGCCATGCTGCCCTCCACAATGGGGTGTAATTAGCCCTCCATTGATCACCGTACTTCCCTTTGAAAGGTATAGTTCTCCTCAAATAGGGATTCCCTATCCCAGCCGGTATGTCTTTACTCTGTGCCAGGTCCCTGGACACAGACTCCTGCTTCAGCTACTATAGCATAACTTCATTAGACTAGAACGTGTACTTGAACTAGCACTAGAACTAACTTTTGGACACAGTGCTGTGCCTTATGTACACTCTGGGGGCTGACACAACTCTGACATCACCAACCAGGGAGTCAGAGTCTGTGACCACTCCCATCCATACATAGGGCACCTCACCAGGGTGTGAGGGCAAACCTCCATAATTACTGCTGGCATGCCCACAACTTACCAGGCCTTACTGTCAGCAGGAGAGATGACTGTAGCCATTTTACATGACCACTACACATACAAGGGGTTAACCCCTCATTTTCTACATTTGCTGTCATGATGTCATGAGATATCGGGTATGTTTAATCCCTTTGGTGCTTGAGGGGTTAATGAGCTACACTTGTTTAACAAAATACCAAATGCTGGGTTTGAAACTGGTCTGGACTGTTTCTGTCTGCTCTGAATTTCAAAGGAACTTACTTGGGGCGGGGGCCCCTCCTGGATAGCCCACTCAAGGTGTCAATTGTCTTAATCAAAGAAGAGCAGCGTCAAAGTATTCTGTAGAAAGGGGTGGGCTTATGACGGTGCCTTAAAGTATTGTATCTAAGTCTGGGGGAGATTGTAAAAAGTCAGATCTGACCAGGGGCATGCTTGGAAAGCATGGCAAACCTCATCAAGGATTCCCCCAATTTATCCCCATTTAATTTGTAATTCGCCTTTTTATTCTTGCATACCAAATGCAAAACCTTACATTTATCTGTATTAAACCTCATCTGCCATTTACCTGCCCACGTTTCCAGTCTCCAAGTCCTTCTGAAGAGAAATTACATCCTGCTCTGATTCTATTACCTTACACAATTTAGTATCAGCAAAGATGGAGACTTTGCTCTCGATGCCAACCTCGAGGTCATTAAGAAACAAGTTTAAAAGCAGGGGTCCCAGTACCGATCCCTGAGGTACTCCACTCATGGCTTTAACCCAACCTGAAAAAGTTCCATTTATGACAACCCTCTGTTGTCTGTCCTTTAACCAGTTTTCAATCCAGGTGCATATATTATTACTGAGTCCAATTTTCTTTATTTTGTACACCAACCTCTTGTGTGAAACCGTATCAAAAGCCTTTGCAAAATCTAAGTAGACCACATCAACTGCATTACCCTGGTCTAAATTCCTACTTACCTCCTCAAAGAAACAAATAATATTAGTTTGGCATGATCTATCCTTCATAAATCCATGCTGACTATTACTAATAATTTTGTTTCCATTAGGTATTCCTGAATATTATCCCGTATTAATAATACACCTAAAAAAAAGAACTCAGCTGTGCGATCAGCTGAGTTCTTTTTCTTAGTTGTATTATCAGTATATTTCTCAGCACAGCACCAGTACTTACCCACCTATCTTTAATCACTATCAGCTGAGCAGAGGTTATCATTCCCTTCCCCCACTTCCCCTATTGTATATTATCCCTTATAAACCTTCAAGTAGTTTCCCCACTATTGAAGTCAGGCTTACAGGTCTGTAATTCCCTGGTTGTGATCTAGATCCCTTTTTAAATATAGGCACCACATCTGCTTTACGCCAATCTTGTACTGAGCCTGTGGAAATGGAGTCCTTGAATATTAAATATAATGGTTTGGCTATTACTGAGCTTAACTCCTTGAGATCTCTTTGATGTATACCATCGGGCCAGGTGCCTTATTTACTTTAATTTTTTCAAGTTGCTTATGAACTTCTTCCTTAATTAACAAATTGTTCATTTAATATGGAGATTGTGGCTTCCTCCTGCGGCACTACTATTGAACTTGATTCTTCCCTGGTAAACACAGAGGCAACAAATTTGTTTAATACCTCAGCTTTTTTCTTATCTCCAATAATCTGCCTACCCATCTCACACTGAAAGGGTCCTATATTTTCTTTTCTCATTTTTTTTTATATTGAGGTACTTAAAGAACATTTTAGGGTTGACCTTACTTTCTATTGCAATCCTTTTTTCATTATCAATTTTTGCTAATTTGATTGCCCTTTTGCAATTTTTGTTACATCTATATCTATAAGTCTCAAATAATGTTTGTGTGTGTATGTCGGCTGGACAGCTCATTGGCCTGCGGGCCAGGCAGGAGGAGAGACACACACGCACACTCTCCTCACACCGTGACCACGTGCGCCTCTGACCAACAACACACACACCACCCCCTCACCTCCCGGTGCCCGTCACTCTCCCCCGTCAGCCGTACCGCAGCTCACCTTCCATACACACCCCCACCCTCCCTCTCCCGGTGCCCGTCATAATTCGGCATGGTGGGTCCCTTACCCGGAGTCCCGTTGTCCGGTTGGGCCTGTGTGGTTGATGCCGGCACGGGGGGGGGCTGGGTGGGGCGATCACCGTGCGTTTGCTGGTTGCGAGCCACCCCCGTTCTCATCCAAGTGGCGATGCCTGGGGGAGTGTGTGATCACTAGGAGCCGTCGGTGCGGCTGCTGTCGGCGGGCGGTTGATCCCCTCCCGCTTGACGGATGGGGGGGCGCGCGTTGCCCGCTCAGTGCTGCCTCCATCACAGCAGGTGGTGGGTGGTGGTTTGGCGCCAGGGAGAGTGTGCTCGGGCGGGAGCGCGTGTCTCCCGCGCGGCGGGTGGGGGCTCCGGCCGTAACCGGGGGGCGGGTGCGCAGGTTCCCCGCGTGGTGCTGCCTCCAGCACAGCAGGAGGGCTGTGGTGGTGTGTTTGGGGTGGGTGGCGCCGGGGGAGAGTATGCTGGCGCTGGGGCGGGCGCGTGTCTCCTGCACGGTGCCATTTCTCGCCCCTGAAAAAATTTGTGAGCCATGAAGTGTGTGAGCGGGGGAGATTGTCCGGCCCAGCCTGCCACTCTTGCCCCCCCCCCCTGCCAACTTCCCGAACCCACCTCCTGCCCCAGCCAGATGCCACGGGGATATCAGTGCCATGAGGGGAACCGTCTGCCGGCAGGAACCACCACCTGTTCAGGGTAAGTCACCCACCGTCTCCCACCCAGTCACCCCCATCCAGTCATTCACACACCCACCCAACCTATGAACTCACTGTGACGGTAGCTTTGAGACAGGCTATAATAATACGCACCAAATATATAACTGGGTTGAACTGGACGAGACTTAGATATGATAAAATATAATTTATTCCTTGAAAAAGGTGAACACACGAGATATACAAATAACAGACAAAATATGGACACTTACTTAAAGGTTAGGACAAGAAAGCCATCAGGATACAGGATGGGCCATTTCTTCCATAATTCAGTTTCAGGTGTTGACATCACAGCAATACATGAAGATCATACATGAAGATCATACATGAAGACACATGAAAGATATTTGAGTAAGGGCTGACTCTGGTTTAAGTACCATTTCAAACCCATCTCTTAACCCTAGATGCCGAGTTGGCTAGAAAAAATCTCCTTGAAGCAGATTTTGGCTTCCATTGTAAGTGTGAAATATCACACTTAAAAACACTCAGTTCCTTGGTTCCTGCCCCCAGTATAAACAATTAGGGCAGTTACCTTTTTGATCACTGGCCTATGCTAATTCTTGCAGGATGCTCTCCCTGCCCTATTAGCATAGCAGATGGGGTCTGCATTGTCAGAGCAGATCCAAAATCCCATATACACTGTAAATAACTTCATAACTTCAGTTCAGTAGTACTTACTGGCACGTGAAACATATTAATACATTCCGTCACGCATGACGCTCCCAATGAGACTAAATATTACCGTGTAATACTAAAATTAAGAGAGATATTAATATCTGTCTCTTAGGACCGGCTAAACATTTGGTCGCATTCCTTAGTAGGCAGGCATCTTTGAGGGTAACTTAAACAAAGGGCTAGAATCACTATTCAACTATTAACTCTTGCCCTCCCGGATGGATCCCAGTGTTTGTGTGGTGCAGTCACTGGAACAGAAACAATACATTTTTACAGGGGAATAAACAGTTGGATGGCTGAAGCAAGGCAAACCCACTACTGGACCCCAGTCCAGTTAACCCCTTGCTTCCCATGTGAGAGTAGAGGGTGGCCAAATGGGGTTTAAACCCTTTAATCCTGTGCCAAATCCCCTCTCTTGTCACTCACCCACCCAGTCAGTCACCCTAAACCACCCACCCATTCAGTCAGTCACCGACCCCACCCACCCCACCGACCCCAACCACCCCACCGACCCCACCCACCCCACCCACCCCACCGACCCCAACCACCCACCAACCCCACCGACCCCACCCACCCACTCACCGACCCCACCCACTCACCGACCCCACCCACTCACCGACCCCACCCACTCACCGACCCCACCCACTCAGTCACTCACCCACACACCCACTCACCCACACACTCAGTCAACTCACTCACCCACCTAGCTGTCAAGGGGGGGGGGAGCCCAACCCTGTCGCCCGCCCCCCAAAATTACATCTCGGGCAACGCCGGGTATATCAGCTAGTTCCTTATAATTCTGATACGTTGTCTCCGTCCTTTCTGACTTAAAGAATCTAAACGCCTTCCTCTTCTTGTCCATTTCCTCCCCTACCTGTGTATTTAGCCACATTGGTTTTGACTTATTTCTTTTATACTTATCACCCAAGGGTATACACTGATAAGTGTGCTTTTCTAACAATGTTTTAAAGACTGCCCATTTATCTTCTACATTTTTCCCTGCAAAAACATCATCCAGTGTATTACTTGTTGTCATGAGATATTGGGTTTTTTATTTTTATTACTTACATTTTTTTTTGAGCATTTTTTAACATACAAAATAATAATTAACAAAACATATAACAGATAAAAAAGGGGGGTCGGGAAAGTGGGGAGGGGTAGCATTTGTAAAAATATAGCAATGTCCCTGGTTAGAGAGATAAAACCCATAAAGGCCAACCTCCTGTACCCTTAGAACCCCCCTGACCCCAGGAGAGATTATCAAGGAAGCCTCTGCGCGCCCCCCCCCCACCTATCCAACCACCTATCTTGCCCCCCCCCCCACTTGTTTGTCTCCCTCCCTCCCCTCCCCCTCTTTCCCCTCCTCCTTCTCTCCCCTTCTTTCTTTCTCCCCCTAAAGAAAACGGAAACATTTTATTGGTCACTGTATGATTGTATTAAGTTGAAGTGTCATGGGCTCATGACATTTCTGTATGTACAGTAATTTGTGAACGTGTCCAATAAAAAAATTGTTAAAAAAAAAAATATAGCAATGTACACAACAATTTAATTACCACGTGTATCACTCTGTTCCAAATATTCTAATCTATATATGGGGATATACCTGCATGGCGAAAGCAAGGGGCCCAAATCTCAGAAAATTGTGAGGTAGAGCCGTTCAGATAGGCTGAGAGTTTTTCCATATAAACTATATGCCAAATTTTGTTATTTATTTGGTTTAAGGATGGGGGGGGAGCAGGTTGTTTCCAATTTTTGGAAATTGTACACCGCGTAGCATTTAACATTTGTGCTAGTACTCTAGCTTTTTTTCCGGGGAATTTTGGCTATTGGCTTGCCTAGCAATATATATACTGGGTCGTGTGGGACTGATTTCTAGGATCTTGTGTATTAAGGTGAACACTTCCGTCCATGTTTGTTGGATTTTGGGACATGACCAGAATATATGCAGGATATTCCTCACTTCACCACAACCACGCCAGCACAGAGGGGAGACCGCTGGGAGAAAAGAGTGGAGTCTGGCAGGAGTCATATACCATCTGAATATTAACTTGTAAATATTCTCTTTTATTACTACGCACGATGAATTTTTGGAGGCAGCTTCCCAGATGTCTTTCCAGGTATCGAGATCTATACAGAAGTTGAGGTCTTTTTCCCAGGATACCATATATTTATGGGGGGTTTGATTACTCTTGATGGAGGATAGGCTTTGATCAATTCTGGAGATGAGGCCCTTTGTGTGGGGCTGGTGTAGACACCAGTCCTCAAACAGAGTTAAAGCATGGGGTTGGCTTGATTTGTAGACTGATTGGATATAATGCCTACAGTTTTGGCAATATGGTGCTCAATAGTACAAGGACCTATGAACTGTAAATGAGGGGAGAATAAAGCCTAGCTGGGGAATGATCAATAAAGGTACTTAACCTATAATGGGGCTCTAGTGACCCTGAAGGTAAGTGCACAGAGACACCCTCTTTTACCTCATTGGGCTGGCCCCAGGTAAACGTACTCTTGGCTAGTGGCCTCCAATAGCTTTCTCCATTAGCGTGCTGCTGTATCCTGGTAGGGAGATCCAATGTAGAGTGTGTGCAGCGCACAGCCAAGAAGGAGGGATAAGGAGCAGGTCTGGCAAAAAAAACTTATTGATAAAGTGCCTGCGTTGCACGAAACGCGTAGAAGGTTTGCAACCCTCTATTTTATGAACTCAGAATGAAGATTTTTTTTTGCCAGACCTGCTCCTTCTTGGCTGTGCGCTGCACACACTCTACATTAAATATAATGCCTAACCTGGAGAAATCTGAAAATATCGTTAGAGGGGATATCATGATTAGTTTGTAGAGAAGCGAATGGGGGGACTTTCCCTTGGACGAGAATATCTTTGACTCTCGTGAGTCCTTTTTGAACCCAGATATGGGAGAGCGGGTTTTCTGTGTAAAAGGGAATAGAGGGGTCCGAGAATAGGGGTTGCATGAGGGAAGGGGTACCGGTTAGTTGGAACTTGGATTTGAGGGAGTCCCAGAGATTACAGGCAAAGGATATCACCGGGTTCTTCAAACTCTCGGGTGGTCTAGACTTTTTGTTGAGCCAGAGAAGATTTTTTATTCTGCATGGGGAACAAATCAAATCCTCTATCTCGACCCACCTCCTTTCGGTTGGGTTTGCATGCCAGCTAACAAGTGGCCCCAATTGAGCTGCTCTATAGTAGTTTAGTAGGTTCGGAAGAGCTAAGCCTCCTTCTGATTTGGACTTATAAAGAATATCTTTGCGAACTCTAGATCGCCTGTTTTGCCAGACAAACTTCAAAATTTTCTTCTGAATATTATTTAGATCTTTCTGACAGATTTGAACCGAGACAGTTTGAAAGAGATAGTCGAGGTAAAATGTTCATTTTAATAGTGGTTATTCTCCCAAACCAAGATATTATATATGGGTTCCAAGTGGCTAAGTCCTTGGCTATCTGGTCAAAGAAGGGTTTAAAATTTGCGTTGTATAAAGTTGAATAATTTTTTGTTAGTTGAACCCCTAGATATTTAATATGGTTCACGTTCCATTTAAAGTCAAAATTTAGTTGGAGTAATTTTACTAATTCTTTAGGGAGATTTAAACTAAGGGCCATGGATTTGGAATGATTCATTTTATAACCTGAAAGTGAGCCGAATTCTGATAGAACAGAAAAAAGGTTAGGGAGGGATGTGAGAGGTTTTGAAAGCGTCAATAGTATGTCGTCTGCAAAAAGAGCTATTTTGAATTCTTCCTGACCAACAGAAATACCCGCAATATTGGGATTTATCCTTATCTGGCATGCTAATGGTTCTATGGCTCAGGCAAACAACAAAGGTGAGAGGGGACAACCCTGCCTAGTTCCATTTAATATTGAAAAGGGGTCAGACAAAGAGCTGTTCGTCCTCACAGTGGCCGTTGGTGTGGAGTATAGTGTGTTTATATTATTTAAAATTTTGGCTGTGAATCCCATCTGCGAAAGCGTAGCTGACATAAACTGCCAATCTAGTCGATTGAACGCTTTTTCTGCGTGTAAGGAGAGTAATAGAGATGGGCACTTTGTGTTTTGTGCTATGTGTATTAGATTCACTGTCCTTGTGTTGTCAAGGGCTTGTCTGCCCAGGACAAACCCCACCTGGTCCGGATGAACCAATTTAGGGAGGATACTATTTAATCTGCTGGCCAAGATCTTTGCGTATAGTTTTAGGTCTGTATTTAACAGCAAAATAGGTCTGTAGCTCGAACACAACAGAGGATCTTTCCCCTCTTTGGGGATTACTACTATGGTAGAGCGAAGCATATCCCTAGGGGGGGAAGGCCTAGTTGCATCTCATTGAATACTTTGGTAAGAAATGGGAGGAGAGTTGTGGAATATTTCTTGTAATAAAGATTAGAAAATCCATCCGGACCAGGGGCCTTCCCAATTTTCAGGGATTTTATTGCTTCCATAATTTCCAGGGGCTCTATATTTTTTTCAAGGTTTGTGATGTCATTTGGGTCTAGAGTGGGGAGTCGGCATTCTGCTAGATAATTCCGAATCTTTATTGCTCTTTTCTCTTTAGCCGAGTCTCCCACTGGGCCTGGTAGATTGTAAAGGGATGTGTAGTAGTCTCTAAATGCGTCACTTATAATTTTGGGGTTGTGGGATACTGAGCCATTTTTAGTGTAGATGTTATGAATTTTAGCTTTAGCTTGTTTTTGCTTTAATTTACGTGCCAACATTCTATCTGCTTTATTATTTTTTTCATAGTATTTTTGTGGAGTCCATCTTATCGCTCTCTCTGCGTTTGACACTAACAAGAGGTTTAGTTCGCCCCTCACTGAGATTATTTGCCTGTAATTTTTCCGGGAGGGGTTTGACTTGTGAATAAATTCTAGCTCTGATAATTTCTGTGTTAGTATTTCAATTTGATTTGTTTTTTCTTTTTTTTTCTCGAGAAGCCAGGGCAATCAGTTTGCCTCTTATCACTGATTTGTAGGCTTCCCAAAGGGTAAAAGAGGAAACCTCTGGGGTATTGTTTATTTCAAAATATTGGGCCAGATCTTTTTCTATTAGTTTGCGATTTTGTGGGTTCAATAGTAGGGATTCATTCAGGGACCACGACCTTGTTGTATTTTTGGGAGTGAGGCCTAGTAGTCTGATTATAGGTGTAGAGTGGTCTGACCAAGCAGAGGGGGTGATTACTGCTGAGGAGATATTATCACTAATTTGTTGGTCTGGTAGGATATAGTCATTTCGAGAATAGCTATTATGGGGGTGAGAAAAAAAGGAAAAATCCTTTACTTTGTTATTTACTAATCTCCAGGAGTCTACCAACAGCAGCTCCTTGGTCATAGATATGAGACCCCGAGTAGAGGGAGCTATTTTTTGTGGCGGTGGGAGACTGGGGGATTTATCTAGATTTGGGTCCATAATTGCGTTTAGGTCTCCTGCTAAAATTAATAGACTTTTCTGGACGGAAAGGATTAAACATTTTAGTTCTTGGAAGAAAGATTCTTGATTGTCATTAGGGGCGTAAGTGTTGACTATTGTTATATCGGTGGAGTCCAATGACCCAGTAATAATTAGAATTCTTCCAGCAAGGTCACTTTTAATTTTGTCTACTTTGAAATTTAAATTTTTATGGAGGAGTGTAGCTACACCATTCTTTTTCGTGGGAGCTGATGAGTGGTAGACTAAAGGGTAGTCACTGCTAAACAGCAGCGATTGGTCCTCTTTTTTCAGATGGGTCTCTTGTAACAAAATTATATCTCCTGCCAGTCTTTTGGCTTCCGAAAGAGCAATGCGTCTCTTTCGGGGGGTATTTAAGCCTTTGGTGTTTTGGGATATTATATTAATCGGCATGGTGGTGGTTCAGAGTTCTGTGATACAAATGAACAGAGTGATAACTTACATATAGTTGAAGGGTCGGTACCTTCGTCCTCCAAAACAATCTGGTATGGGAACATATATAACGAGAGATATACATATTATTCCATAAAAGTGGCAAATGCTTTCAAAACTTGGAGGAGGGGAAGAGTAGAGGGGGAGGGAGGGGTAAACCGAGGACCCCGGCTTCCAAACATTGTTTGGGGGTCCAGCCATAGTGGGACTCGTGGTGCGAGTCTATCGCACTCACAGGTTAAGTGACCGTGAGGGGGGCGAGCAGTGGCCCAGCGGCTCGACACCGCAGTGCTCCTTTGTTTAGGAGCTAAGCTTTCGAAAAGGGAAAACAAAATCACCCCAAAGAGTACGGGGTGGGTTGTGTGTGTGATCTTACACATCAGGGGAATAAAAACAAGAATGGGGGGTATTTGAACGTTATAACTGTTTACAGCAACATGTCCTTACTCAATTTATAAAAGACCATTAAGTAGGATTGGTTGGCAGCTATAAATCGGCAGGCTCTGCACTCGAAGTCTAAGGGGGTGGAGAGGGACAAGAAACATGGAAAAAATCGCCTAGGACGTAGCCTCTGATATTTCAGTCTAATAAAAATTTAGTAGTTGAACTTTGGGAGACCAAATCAATTATAGGCAACATATTGGTCTAGAACTTATATTGTAAAAACATTTCTATCTAGAAAGCAGTACCAAACAAACATTGTATATCAGTCCCTCTGAATGTTCAGATTAGTACAAACTGACTGTCAAACTTTAAATGTCTCAACTTTGTGGGTAACTTGGGAGAACAGTTCCACAATGAACAAAGACATAGCCTGAGTTTTGGAGTTTGCACACTTTGGAAACTTTAGAGGCTAAACTCAGTGGTTTCTTGATGTGCGGGTTGTCGTGGTCATTGTGGCTTGGTCGAGTTGGTCGACGTGCTCCAGATATCTCGACCGTTGCTTAGTTTTTAGATTGTTGGAGTGAACCATGTCACAGCTTGTACCTTATGACCAGACCATGTTTTGGTTTGCCTGTCGTCTTGAATGGGTGTTAGGAGAGTTTCCAGCTCTAGTTTTTCAAGTGGGTTGGGTCCTAGCTCGCCCAGCGGTTGGGGCTTTCGCCCATGCCTGGTGTTGCGCCTTAGGTGATTGACTAGGCCTTTGAGAGGCTTCCGGATCTTCTGGTTCGAGTAGGCCCAATGTTCGTAGTTTTGCATCACCGTCCATTGGTGAGAGTAGAATATGCATAGTTTCTTGGTAGGTGAACAGTAGTTTACACGGGAAGCCCCAGCGGTAGCGGATTTTGTTGTTCCGCAGCGAGTTGGTGATCTGTGCGAACATTCTCTGCTTATTCAGCGTGGTTTGAGCCAAGTCCGGGAAGATGAGGAGTGGAACATTATCTTGCTCTATCTTTGGAGTTGTTCTAGCGACTCTCAATATTTCCTCTTTAATACGGAAATAGTGTAGGCGTGTGATCACGTCCCGTGGCTTCGCTGGGTCTAGGCCTTTCGGTCTAGGAAGCCTATGTGCTCTGTCCATCTGAAGTTTTTCATCCGATGTTTCGGGTAACAGGGACTTGAAAAGCCGGTTGAGATGTGCGTCTAATTGGGCGTTGTCCACTTCCTCCGGGACGCCTCTGATCCGCAGGTTATTGCGTCGTGACCGGTTCTCCGTGTCTTCTAGGTTCTCGAAGATTGTTTTGACTTGAGTTTTTAATTCTTCGATTTCTTGCGCCTGGGACTCTTGTGCCAGGGCGGTATTATCCACCTTCTCCTCCACTTCCACAATGTGGTCTCCTATGGACGCTATCTCCGCTCTGATGCTGTACAAACCCCATCATTGCTTTGCGGGTAAGCGTGGCGTCCGTCTCCTCTCCAGAGTCTGGATCTGATTCTGCGTCTCCGTCTGCGGTGGACGCTTCTTGGTCTTTTTAAGCTTTGTTTTTTGAAGAGGGAAGCCTCCCGTTGGACCGCTGGTTTTTTTGGTTGTTTAGTGGACGGCATTTTTGTTGTTTAGTCAGTCAATTTTTGCTGAGAGTAGAGCTGGATGTGTTTAAGTGGTGTAAACAGATTTTAAAGTGAGATGAGTCCCCTCATTCTTAAAATGTCCCGATCATACACACATTATTCACATTTCTTTATTTGGTTTTGGTTGAGCCTTTATTCCTTGGTGTTTTGGACCCTTTTGTCTCATCTGGGCTGACTCTGCACTGGGCCCAGTGTCAATTTGAAGTGGGTAGTGGGACTCAAGGTAGGCTTTAATTGGAGGGGGGGGGGGGAGAGGAGTATTTCTTTATTTGTGTTTTTTTTTTTTTAATAAAGTTTTTGTTTGCAGCTTGCAGCACAGCTACAGTGAACAGGTGGGGTGTACCTAAATGGCCGCCAGCCTCCCCGCAGCAGGGCCGCTCTGGCTAGCAGCCTCCTTCTCTCCAGGTGGGTCTGCCCCTCTCCTTTGGGGCCCACGGGTCCCCGTGCCACCAGGGGGGTCACCTGCCCTGGTTCCACCACGGCTGCACGGTTGTGTGCACCTCACACACCGGCCGGCGCCATCTTGGGACTCCGGCTCGGTGCTCTGAATTGTCGGGAGGAGGGGGGAGGCCGGGCAGCTACCGCTGTGTCCCTTACTGAGTGCACTGCGCCTCAATGTGGGGTTCGCCCTTACCTCCGTTTGCCTCGGGGGGCTCAGAACGGCCACTACCACTGCCGCGCGGTCCCGGCGGCCATCTTGGAGATCCTGAGAGGCGAAGGGGGGTGTCCTCGGACGGGTACAAATCCCCCGCTCTCCGGTTTCACTGCGGCCAGGATCCCACAAATTTCTCTCCCCCTTTGTCCCGACATCCTAGGTGGCTGTTTATAGTGTGTTTTCGCCGGTTTTAGGGGCTTTATACCGGCGTTGCAGGGGATTGTTTGGGGAGCTAAGAATTTTGCGTCTTGTCCGCTCGGCTTCCTGGCCACGCCCCCCGATAGTGCTGTAGAGGGAGAAAGGGGGTGGCCCGGGATTAAAGGGGTTGCACCCCATTTGGCCATCCCCTGACCTCACCAGGGAGACATGGGGTTAACTGGGCTGAGGTCCAGAAATGGGATTTAACCCTTGTTATGACATGAAAATTTGTATTCCCCTGTTCCCCTGTTTTATTGTAACATCTGGTTATATCAGTGTCTGCATCACACACACATTAGGATCTATCCGGGAGTACAAGGGTTAATAGTCCTTTAATGATTATAGCTCTTTGTGTAATTTTCCCGCCTTTTCAGGCACCATTTTGCAGGGTCCCATAGGCCGCCATTAGGGCTCAATGCTTTCTAATGGCGAATCTTGCTGTTTCGGTCCTGTTTCCTGTGAAGACCAGCAGGTGGCGTCCGAGAGGGAGAGCGGCGGTTTCCCATTGTAAGTCAATGGGCCCAATGACTTCAATGCAGTTTCCTCGACGGAGCTTTCCAGGAACGAGTTGGCTGCCGTCCAAAGCGCAAAACCGCAAAGCGGATACAATTTCTAAAAGAGAGCTTTGATCACTTACAAGTCATGTTCAACGATAAGTGGCGTGGGAATAAACAGTTCTAGAGCACATAGAAATAAAATTCTTTTTGCCCCTAGTTCCTAGACCTCCCCCCACTCGACCACAACCACCGGGTCCCCGAATCCTGGACCCCCGATAAGGGTCGAACCGAAAAGAGCGGGTCGCGCCATAGGTTCCAATGGCGGCGGCAGAAACAGCTCAGGAAAACGGCTAAGTGTAAAAAGCTAAAATTTATGAATCCATAGCTCCGGTTCCGGAGGGTCCAGAGGATCAGGGTTTGGGGTATCTGTAGTCACTGCTCCGGCATCGCGGCAGAACCATCCTTGACCCTCTTGGACCAACCCGACAGAGTATGGACCCCCTTGAAAGTTCGGGACTTTTCCCATAGACTTCAATGGCGGCCAATTTCCATTGACCGGCTATGGCGGAAAAATCCCATTGACTTCAACAGCGGCGCAGCCCCGTTGAAAGTCTATGGCGGCGGATTCCCATAGCCGCCAACGGCGGCGGTTTGCCATTGAAAGTCTATGGTGGCGAAGCCCGTTGTTTTCAATGGGGATTTAGTGAAACGCTGAGATTTCTTTTTAGCGGAGATTTTTGTATTAAAATAGAAAACGGTTTAAAGTGTATTTGTGTAACTCCGGTTCCGAAGGTCGTAGCAAGTCGCAAATTGGACCATAGGGTGTCCCAGTTCCTGCATTGAGAACTGGGAAGTTTGGTCCCACGGGACCCAACGGAACCAGATATTTTAATATGTTTATGTTTTATCTTTAATACTGTGTCCCAAGTTATGGACAGAACCCAGAGGAAATTCCTTTGCATACTAGGGTAGCATATGGCCAGGGAGGTGACCCAATGTCTAGGACTTAAGTATTGTTCAAAGGATTTTGTCACCCTCACTGTTTACCTGAGGGCGGAGACGGCTCAAACCAGAGCAGTCTTTAAGTGTCCCATTTAACACCTCACATCACAGAATATCCTGCCAGAAATCCAAATGGGTAGACTAGCTAGCATTCCAGATGCAAATGTGGGGCTACAGAATTGAGACCCCAGAGTGCTACTGCGCCTGTGCCAACTAGCAGGGGGGCATGTATCAAAATATGTTCCCACGTTAATGAGTGGCTAGAGGTAATTAAAAACCAATTACCTGTACTAACTGTTAGGGATAGGGCTACAAAAGATATATAAATCGTGGTAATCCCTATCCCCTTTGTCTTCTGATATCATCTGAATTGTTACCTGATTGCTGGAGAAATGCTACATCATACTTCTCATTCCCCAACCCCAAAGTAAGTGTACTTCTTGTCTTGTTACTGTACTATATCGTGTGTTCACCTATCCAAAGGAATAAATACAATTTGTTATATCTAAGCCTCGTTCAGTTCAAACCCAGTTATTTTGTGCAAATTACAGCCTGTCATAAGCTATCATCACAGGCTTGTATATTAAAACTGGTGGCAGCGGCGGGATTGAACTGGACCTGTATTACTAGTGTTCTGAGGGATACTGTAATACAGTGGGAACTTGATAGTAATTGCAAGTTCCTGGGTCTAAAGATATTGAACACACGTTAGTGCAACAAGTAACGCAAGTTGTTACACCACCTCACTGCTGAACCGACCCAGAACCATGAGTGAAGCGGAAAACATCTATTACCTGAGGACTAGAAATCAGCTCAAAGACAAGTGCCGTGAATATGGACTGGAATATGAGGACCAGGAGGTCGAAGACAGGCTGTTGCAATCACGGAATATGAAGCTGAGTATCCAGAGTGTCGGGATACAGCTCAGCTTGCTCTTGTACAGCCGCCCGGAGATCAGGGATTGAACCCAGTGCCGGGGAGGCAGAATCCCGGGGAGGGGACAAGTGCACCTCCCGGGACAAGTGCAACAGGAGGGGCGCTGATGGCTGTGGCTACCAGCCCATTTACCCCTGAAATGTTGGCACTGATTACAGCGTGGGGTGACCGAGGGACACCGGAGGAGCGGCTGCAGTTTCTCTATGGCAGTGAACCGACCTGCTTATTGCGCCCCGATCCGACCCCCCCAAAGATGAACTCCAACTGGACAAGCACAGTCTCACCAAGTACGTGGAAGGCACTGATCGGATCGACATGTTTTTAAGGAACTTTGAAACGCAGTGCCGGTGGTACAAGGTGCTTCCCCAGCATAGGGTTGCACGCTTGGACCCGCTACTCTCTGGCTTGGCTAAACAGACATTGATGGCGCTTACCGAGGAGTATGCTGATGATTATGACCACCTGAAAGAACTATTGCTATTTCAGCACAGTTTTACCACTGAAGCTTACCGGGGCAAATTCCGGCTGGAGGAGAGGCACCCTCAGGAGACCTACGTCACCTATGTGACCCGCATGGCTTTATACGGGCAACACTGGGTGGAGGGCTGTGAGGTAAAGACTTACCACCGCCTGCTGGACCTCATCTTTCAGGAGCAGCTCATGCAGCAGTGCCTGCCGGCGGTGAGGGCTTGGGTGTATGACAAAAAGCCCAAGACTTACACAGAGGCGGCGAGGCTTACAGATGACTATGTGGTCAGCCGGTCCCAGATGACCGCCAAGGCACCAGCCAAAGCGGCGGCGGCACCGGCGCCGGCCAAGAAATCTGCCAGTACCCCCAGTGGACTCAAAAGCCACCTGCGGGCAGCAGTTCACCGAAGGCGGAGGAACTCCGGCATGAGCGCCGGTGTTACAACTGTAACAGCACTGGTCTAAGATCTTTTATCATATCTGCATAACCTCAGGTGGTGGCAGTGGATGGTTATGATTTGCAAATGAGTAGGGGGTTAATGCTAACTTGCTGGTTCCTTGCAGAGGAGAAAGGGGGGTTGCTAGAGAAGCCTTTGTGTATTAACCCTGGTTGCATATCTAAAGTCACGTGCTCACGTGTGTGCTGTTCGTGGGGATGGTATATTGGGACGGCTTGGGGAGAGATACATCTCATTTGAGGGACCCTTGAGGGGGTGAAGATTGGGGCAGCTTGCGGGCTGTGTATAGATCCTTGATCCTGTAAGAGGGGATATTGTCCATTTGACGGACCTTTGTTGAGGTGAAGAGTGGGTGCGCTTGCGTGCGTCGGTATTAACCCTTGTCCCGTATGCAGGTCGTGTGCTAGCAGGGGGTCGTACGTGACAGTTGCAAATATACAAAGATCACAGTAAGCAGTGTACACACCTGCACTTATTAATATACACAAACACACACACCAAGCAGTGTACACACCTGCACTTATTAATACGCACACACAACAAGCAGAGTACATACACAGTGCTGTGTCTGGGTCTCTGTGTATGCGCCGCCATATAGAAACCCAAGCATGTGGTAGTCTCATGTCTGTAGCATACAAGGGGTTAACCCCTCATTTCCTAAATGTTGCTAATATACAAAGGTCACATAAAGCACTGTACACACCTGCACTTATTAATACACACATACAACAAGCAGTGTACATACACAGCTATATACCGTACATGCATGTAAACTGGCTCATGTACGTACATACATAAACAAACATCTATAAATAGGCAAACATACACCCACTAATATGTACAGTACATGTGATTTTCTATAAAGGTGTGCACGTAAATGAAAGTGTATGTATGTGACAGTGAAGGGCTTAACCAGGCTTATAATGGACAAGCTCACTTGGTTAACCCTGACCCGTGTGTTAGGGTCTTACTGTCAGCTCTGGGACCCAGATGTAGAGAATGTATTACTGCAACTTTGTTCGAAAAAGTACCCGGGCGGCGAGAGAGGGGAAGGCGGCCCTCGTGGCTTTTGGTCCCTGCCAGGACCTAGAGGGGCTATTGTGGCAAGACACACTGCGGACATCACACCGAAGTCCTCCTCCTTGGGTTCCTGCATCTGAACGGGCTGAGTTGTACTCAAAAACGCATTTTTTTCAGCTTTGTTTGTGAGTGTGCATTTTTATCCCTTACTCCATAAATTTATTGTTATACAATTTTACGCTATGAGTGCGCCTGTTTTTTCTGTGTTTTTGTGTATATATATAATATATATATATACAGGTAAACCCCGTTATAACGCGGTCCTTGGGGTCCACCCCGAGACCACCGTGTTAGTAACGGGGTCGCGCTAATTTAAAAAAAAAATGCGTTCCGGCTTCGGCTGCCCCTGTCACCGCGTGACAGGAGATGGGAGGGGGGATGCCCCTCCGGCTTCGGCTGCCCCTGTCACCGCGTGACAGGAGATGGGAGGGGGGATGCCCCTCCGGTTCCGGCTTCGGCTTCCCCTGTCACCGCGTGACAGGAGATGGGAGGGGGGATGCCCCTCCGGCTTCGGCTTCCCCCTGTCACCGCGGGACAGGAGATGGGAGGGGGGATTCCCCTCTGGTCCGGCTTACCCCTGCCGCAGCACAGGGCCCTCGCGCCGCAGTACAGGGCCCCCTGGCCCCGCCGTAGCGCAGGGTTGTCCTGCCACCCCCCCCCCCATTCCCCCCTGCGCTGCACTGGGCCATCCCACCAGCCCCCGCAGCATCGGGGGCCCCCGCAGCCATCATCCCCCTCCACCGCAGCACCACCCCCACCGGCACGCAGCGCCCCCCCCCCCCCTCCTGCAGCCACATGCCTCACCAATCATCCCCAAGGTAAGGCTGATTTATGTATATGTGTATTGGGAGGGGTGTGTGTGTGTGTGTGCAGTGTGTGTCAGTGTGAGCAGTGTGTGTGCAGTGTGAGCAATGAGCAGTGTGTCAGTGTGTGCAGTTTGAGCAATAAGCAGTGTGTGGTCAGTGTGTGTGCAGTGTGAGTGTGTGTGAGCAGTGTGTGTGAGCAGTGTGTGTGAGCAGTGTGTGTGAGCAGTGTGTGTGAGCAGTGTGTGTGAGCAGTGTGTGTGAGCAGTGTGTGTGAGCAGTGTGTGTGAGCAGTGTGTGGCAGTGTGTGCAAAAAAAATTTTTTTTTTAATTTAAAAAAATGTTTGTTTTTTTTTAAACGGGAGACACGGGAAAACCGCGTTATAACCGAATCGCGTTATAACGGGGTTTACCTATATATATATATAGGTGTATATATATATATATGAGAGAAAGAAACAGGCGCACACCTGGTGCATTACCATAATAAAAAT